>NC_056736.1:260784783-261044783 GCF_019279795.1 Protopterus annectens | reverse complement strand
AAGTAGACCCATATATATATATATATATATATATATATATATATATATATATATATATATATATGTAGGTCTACTTCTAAATCACGCAATTTCAAAATTCCAGAGATGAAAATACTGAGACGGCAATCATGAAACTTAAAATACCAAATACATAAGTTTTCCCAGGCAAGTAAACAGCCTAACACAAAGAATTATGCTTTTCCACTGTAGTGTGATTCTAGAGTTGGTATATGTTGTTGGGTGGTTGTGGGAGGGTGCAGCTCACCTAGGTGGGTTTTAGATAGTGCAGTATGTTTTACTGTTGCATTGGGCAAGTGTTTTTTTTCCCCTGGGGTAAACTTACGTGGTTTGGTATTTTAAGTTTCATGATTGTCATCTCTGTATTTTCATCTTCGGGATTCTGAAATTATGGGATTTAGAAATAGATCCACCATCATCATCATCAGCCCCTTTTTTCCCATTTTTCTACATGGGGTCGTGGTATTGTGTTAACTGTCGCCAACTCTCTCGATTCAGTGCCACACTCCTGCCTTCTTCAACACTCATGCCTGACCGCCGCCGATCTTCTTTTACACAATCCATCCACCTTTTTTGCTGGACATCCTCGCTTCCTCTTAACTTCTTCCTGTCTGTCCCAAATCTTCCTCATCAGATTGTCTTCTGCTTTTCTACACATGCCCAAACCACCTTAATCTGTTTGCTTTGATCTTTTCTACTTTGGCTTCTGCTCTTATGTCGTCATTTCTCCGTCTGTTCCACAGTGTGAATCCTATCACCTTTTTCAGGCACTTCATTTCCATCACCTCTAGCTTCTTCAACTGTTCTGCCTTTACTGCCCAGGTTTCTGTACCATACAGTAGTACTAGTTACACCACTGTCTTGTACACCTTACTTTTCAGCTTCTTTGGCATTCTTCTATCATAGACTACACCTGATACTCTATGCCAGTTGGCTCCAGCTCCTCTGATTCTAGCTTTGACCTCTTCATTCAGACTACCCTTCTCCTCAACCACCCCTCCCAGATACTTAAAGCTGTTTACCTGTTCCACTATCTTCCCTTCTATCTCTTTTCTCAGCTTCTTCTGATTTCCCCGATTTGCTGCCATTACCACCGTCTTATCTGTGCTTAATTTCTTCCCATGTGCCTTTAGATTTGCATTCCTTTCTCCTATCCTTTGCTGAAGTTCTAGCTCAGAGTCTGCCTGTACTGCCACATCATCTGCATACAGCAGCTTTGTTGATACATCCCCTCCAACCTATTTGCTAATGCAGTCCATCACCAGTATAAACAGTAGTGGGCTCAGAGATGAACCCTGATGTACACCCACACCCACTGGGAACCCTCTGTGAGGCTGAACACTTTTCGTACTTGAGTCATTGGGTCCTTGTACACAGCCTGCCCTAATTTTATCAATGTTTCTGTGACTTCAAACCACCACAGTACTGCCCGATCATCTTTCTTGGGACCTTGTCATATGCTTTCTCCAAGTCTAGGAATGCCCAGTTGGACTTTGTCCTCAGCTCTAGCTTCTTCTCAAGTATCTGTCTCAATGCAAACATTGGGTCAATTGTGCTGCATGCTGATCTGAATCCAAACTGCTCATCTCCCATCTTACTTTCTACTACTCTGCGTATCCATTTATCAATCACCCTCTCCAGAACTTTCATGCAATGTGATAGGAGTTTGATCCCTCTGTACTGCCCACAGTTGTGGATATCCCCTTTGTTCTTGTATGCTGGCATGAGTATGCTTATTCTCCAGTCATCTGGGATATGACTTTCTGTCCACACTACTATTAGTACCCTCAGGAGCCATTTCACCCCTATCTCACCTAGCATCTTTATCATATCTGCTGTGACCTCATCTGAGCCTGCTGCTTTTCCTGACTTCATCTTCCTTAGTGCTGTTCTTACTTCTTCGAGGGTGGGCTCCTCTTCTTCTCTCATCATAGGCTGTTTCTGGAGAAGTACAGCTTCTGTGGGGTTTTCTTCATTCAGAAGCTGCTGGAAATACTCCTTCCATCTGCCTTTGATGTCCTCTGGGCTGGTGAATGGGTTGTTGCTGGCATCCCTTATGAAGGGTGTCTGACTATCTTCTTTATCCTTCTGTCTTTGCCTAGCAAACTGATATAGTTTCTTTGTGTCCCTTACTGAGTCACTTTCCAGAATTTGGTACAGTCCCTCCGATGCCCTATTCTTTGCTATTGCAACTTCTTTCTTAGCGTCTTTGTTAGCCAACCAATAGTCCTTCCTAGCTTTGTTAGTCTTTTCTAGCTCCCACTTCTTCCTGCACTCCTTTTTTCTTTTTATGACTTCCTGGACTTCTGCATTCCACCACCAGCTTTCCTTATGTACCTTATTTCCATACATGGCTCGGCCACATACCTTTTCTGTAGTACTAACACATGCTGTTTTTAGGCGCTGCCATTCTTCTTCAACTCCACATTTTTCCTCCTCTTCTTGGGGTGCTAGAGCCCTGAGTAATTCCTTGAACTGTTGTACTTTCTCTCCAGTCAACTTCCAGGTCTTCAGCCTGGTGTCTGTTGACCTTAGGGCTTTGCAGCTGATTGTAGCAACTAGTGGTTTATGCTGTGGGCTGGCTGGTTTACTGGGGATGACTTTGCAATTATGAATTCTGCCCCAGTGCCTTTTCCTTACTAGGAGGAAGTCTGCCTGAGTTGCATGTTGACTGCTCTTGTATGTGATCTTGTGATGGTCTCTCTTTCTGAACCATGTGTTGGGTACTATCAAGCCATTTGCAGATAGAAGTCTAGAATGGCTTCTCCTTCTTTATTCCTGTTGCCCCACCCATGTGGACCCAGACAGTCCTCATATCATGTTCTGTCTGTCCCGATATGTGCATTCAAGTCACCCATTATCAACACCAATTCATGTTGGCCTGCTTTATGTAGTAGGTCCTGCAACTGCTGTCTGAATGCACTCTTTTCCTCACTATCACAGCCCTGCTGTTGGGCATAGGCTGAGATTATGAATACTATCCTATCATTACACTGGAGTCTGACTGCCATGAGTCTGTCATTAATTCTGATGATATCCCTTACTGCCTTCTGAAGCCTCTCTATCACCACAATTCCTACACAATTTCTAGCCTGCCGTCCACCTGAGTAGTAGACTCTGGATCTCAAGCCAAGTGGCTTTGCTGCACTGCCCTTCCATCTTGTCTCCTGGATACATAGGATGCCCTGCTTCCTCCATATCATCATGTCATCGACTTCCAAGCTGCATCCTGTCAGTGAACCTACATTAAGCGTAGCAATTCTCAGTTCATGTTTGGCAGGTTGGTTGGTTTTACTTCCAGCTTTCTCTCAACAGATCTATCCCAGGTAACCCAAGCTGGGCAACTAGACACCGCCAGCCAGGAGCTTCTTGACCCAGGGCTGCTGGGCTTTATGGCAGGCACACACTGGCCATTAGGGGCACATATACCCCTCCAACCATTAGCAAGGGTCCCTGGCAGGGATTGGAGTAGGCTGGGTCCACAACTCACTTATCACTGGTAACTACCCATGCCCTTTTTTGGTGACATTAGTCAACATGACCGAATCACCCAGAGCCATATATATGTGTGTGTGTGTGTGTGTGTGTGTGTGTGTGTGTGTGTGTGTGTGTGTGTGTGTGTTTATTTATATATATATATATATATATATATATATATATATATATATATATATATTTATATAGATAGAAAAAAAAAAATATATATATATATATGTATATACAAATATATATATATATATATATGTATATATATATATATATATATATATATATATATATCTATATATATATATATATATATATATATATACATACATACACATATATACATATATACTGGTATTTTTTTATCAGTTGATTTTCCCAGACCGGTTCTCAGTATTAACTTGGAAGTATTTTACATCTGGCTTTTCTAACATTTAGTTTTGATTAGTGCGTTTTATCACATCAAGCTAGTTTAATCAGCTTTTCCAGTGTAGTGGATGTCTTTATGAAACTTCATCCCCCAGATTCATGAAACTCCGTGCAAGAATAAGACTTTTCTTGCACTGAGTAGTTTCTGTCCATTTAGGACAGCAGCGCACCTTGCATGTTCATGAAGACACGCTGCTGTTTAATCTATACGGACATGAACCATGAACAAGTGCAGGGGGAGTGTCCTTGTAGTGCACTGACACTAAACATGCCCCCTGCACTCAGAAAGTGTCGTACAACACTTTCTAAGCCAAACTGGCATAATATTAGAGCTTTGCTGTAATATTATGCCAGTATTTCAGTGTCCACGGTCACTGAAATGATAACATGATCATTTCAGTGTCCACAAACACGGAAATAAAAACCGCCATAACAAAGCAATGCAGGGGGTGTGTTACAGGTTCTGTGACACACCCCCTGCATTGTTGCTAAAGTGCTGTACGGCACTCATACCTCTCAACTTCTGAGCACAAGAAACTGGACAAAGCCAAACATAATGGTGGGACAAAGGCCCCCAAATAGGGACACATTTTAAATAGTGCTCTGATAAACCACTAGAAAGTGGCTACAATAAAGGGAGTTGTGTAAACATACATTTTCCGAAGGATATGAAGTATTAAACTCAAATATTGATCATCAGACCTCTCAACCTCTTAGAGCAAAAAATCTGGACAAAGCCTAAAATGATGGGGGGCAAAGAATGACACATGTTAAATATTGCTCTCACACACTTAGAAAGTTGATAGATAACAGGATATGTATTAGCAGGAGTCCCTGAAGGCTGGAAGTCTGAAAGCCAAATCAATGCCAGTATTTCACAATTGCAGTCCAAAGTAGTTGTTAGAACACAATACACACCCATATAACCTAATAATATATAAACTTTTTTCCAGTAGCCTAAAGAATATTTAAGTGTAGCTAAGTGGGTGTGCACGTTATGGCCGTCTGCTTAGCATAGCCTAAACATCCCATAGGAGATAAATGCAAATATACAGGTAATATTTCCATGCTGAGATAGTGTAGTAGTTAGAGACTAGAGTTGTGGCTTTACATGCAGGCATTTGTGGTTTGAGTCCCAAGACCAACAATTCATTTTCCAATGTGAAAGTAGTGTTAAAATTATTTTAGTAAACTTAAATTATGTAGCAACCTTTTTTTGTCAACCAGGGTAGTGTAGCAGTTCCAAAAGTGAGATGTCAATGTAGAAAAGATGTGATACTCTTATATAAACACAATTGCCCCATACAGTATTGTCACACAAGAATATAACTTAATGAAAGCACATAGGAGGATTCGTGGAAGGTAAACAGAAAATTATAATGTGTATATAAATATTATTTTATAATAAAATATATATAAATATAATATGCTTAAACGTGCCTTCAGCACTCTGTATCCATCAGTCCTTGTTCTGCCCAACAACAAAATAGCACTGTCTAGTCTCAAACCCAGGATGTTTTCCTTTACAATCACGGCAAAATGCAATTACACCATTTGAGCTGTGAAAAAAATGTAATGCTCTAACAAACATATCATGCATTCTGGTCACTTAACATTAATGAAAAAAATACAACAGTCCCAAGCCCATGATCTTGGGCACTACAGCCAGAGGAATGTACCACTACACCATCTGAGCTGTAGGAAATAACATTATTTTTTTCAGACATATCATGCAATAGAGGCATACAACATTAGGGAGAAAGCTTTGTGAAACCAGTCATGTGTTGTATATAGACATACACACACAAACATACACACACACACACACACACACACACACACACACACACACACACACACACACACACACACACACACACACATATATATATACACATATATATATGTGTGTGCGTGTATGTGTGTGTGTGTGATGAAATATATATATATATATATATATATATATATATATATATATATATATATATATATAAAAAGTAGAGTCATAATATAGATATACATATATAAAGATATAAAGGAAAAAAAATATATATATATATATATATATATATATATATATGTATGTATATAACATGCAGAGCAATTATACCTCAGAACCATCACTCTCAACCTGTTAGTGCAAGAAACCTGCACAAAGGCTGTAAAATGGGGGGAATGGGCCACATATAGGGACATATTTCAAATATTGCTGTTACAAATGAAGACATTTGCTACAGCAACAGGATGTGTTTCAGCAGACAATTACTGAAGGATATGAGGATGGAAACTGAAATATGTCATTAACACCCTGTTTTTGTTTTGGTGTTAATCTTGTGGCATTGAAACTGCCCGCCCCTCAGCCTGCCTCTGGGCCCATCTCATTTGCTCACTCAACTGAGTGCAGTGAGATCATATTCTGATTTCAGGCACTCCTACTGTGTACAAAGAGAGCATCTGGGAAATAGAAAAAAAAAAAATTAAGCTTATTTCCTGCCTTTCTTGTTAAGTGGTATAAACTATTTGTAGGCTTCTGAGCCCCCAAGCCCTTCTGTGTTTGAGGGAAGCCTTCTAGCTTGTTTTTTTTTCTTATAACTAGCCAGTTTTCTAGTTTCAGCACTCAAATCTGTTTCTTTGATTTCAGCACTTGTTCAGAAAAAAAAAAAATTTCATCTGCTTTTACTGTACTTGTGTTTTTACCTACTTCTTTTTACTTTTGCATCATCTTAAAATACTCAATTGTATTTATTACTGCTTGGTGTAACTCATTCTAAGCCTTTTGGTTTAAACACTTGGGCTTCGGACCAGTTAGTTGTTTTGCACTGAGAGGGTTTGTGGTCTGCACTGTTGTGGCAGAACAGGTAGCTTACATCCTTCTAGGTTGAGAACTGCTGATTGAGGGCTCAGTGTCTGTTATTCTAAAAGTGTATTAATTCTGGTTTAAGCACTTGGGCTTTCAAGCCAGTTATTTTACATTAAGAGGGTTCGTGGTCTGCACTCTTGTGGGAGGAGAGGCTGGACTCTGCCCTTCTGAGCTGGGAGTTTCTGGTTAAAGGCTTATAGTGCATGCATATCTGAACTGTTTCTTACTGAAGTTGGTGCGCCTTGTTTGCTCTGGCATAGACTGGATTCGGGCCTGCTGGATATAGCTTTGTTTATGTAACTTGAGCACTAATCCAGACATTCTCTAAAGTATTCAATGGTATTTATTACTGCTTGGTTGTAACTTGATTAAAGTGTAGCTATCATTCAAGTCTTTTGGATTAAGCACTTGGGCTTCAGACCAGTTGTTTTACATTAGGAAGGTTTGTGGCAAGCACTGTGGTGGCAGGACAGGTAGCTTTCATCCTTCTAAGTTGGGAACTGCTGATTGAGAGCCCAGTGTCCAAGTGTATTAGTTCTGGTTTAGGCACTTGGGCTTCAGGCCAGTTATTTTACATTAAGAAGGTTGTGGTCTGCACTCTTGTGGGAGAAGAGGCTGGACTCTGCCCTTCTGAGCTGGGAATTTCTGGTTAAAGGTTTATAGTGCCTGAATATTTGAACTGTATCTTACTGAAATTGGTTCACCTTGTTTGCTCTAGCATGGACTAGATCCAGGCCTGCTGAATCTAGCTTTGTTTATATGCTTGTTGTTTGTTTGCTTGTTATTTCCCTGGAAGCTAATTCCACCTAATACAACTTCTCAGCTTCTGTGGATCACTAGTGATATCTGCATTGCTTACTGTACTTATTTCCTTGTTTCACTTGAAAGAAAGTTACTGTTTGTCATTTTGCATTTAGTTACTTGTAACACATTGCACTCAAGTTACCTGGCACTTGCTCACTAAAGCAATTATATAAGTCAGCACTAAAAATTAAAAGCACTACACCCTCACTCCCCACTGGCCCTTGTTTTCAATTAAGGATTTCCCAATATTATTCTAGCATGTCCAAAGGTCAGTTGTCAATCTCCTCTCCGGTCCAGCTGGTGAATCTGGGAATCTTGAGGCAATGTTATAACTGCCTCATGTACACAGACAACCCTCTCCTCCTCCCACATAACACAAATACTTGTGAGAGATGCAGCTATTTAGCCAAACTGGAGGCTGAGCTCTCTCAACTCAGGACTGGCAAGACCAGACAGGAGGAGAAGGCAACTACACACACCACAAAACCAGCCTCACATAATGCTACCACTCCACTGAATCAAACACATAAACACACAAAGACATACTCAGAGGCTCTGAGTAAAATTTACCTAAACAGCAGAGGCCTCCAAAGCAGACACCCAAACAACTGCTACCTCAAGACACCCCACAAGCAACACATAAACCACAAAAGCAGTGTGCAAAGCAGTCACAGCCCTTAAGGCCAAATACAACATCAAACATACTTGTCATAGGTGACTCCATAGTCAGACACACTGACGCCCCACTCACCAGGCTGAACAAGGAGAGGGTCACAGTAAGCTGCCTATCGGGCGCTAGAATCCGCCACATAACACAAGCACTGGTCACTCCACGGCAAGTACAAATATGACACAGTCATTGTCCATGCTGGTGTGAACGACCTGAGACGCACCTCCCTGGACTACATGAAAAGAGACATAGAGGAGCTCTCTGATTATGTAGCCCAGGCAGGTATGACCCTAACCCTGAGCAGTATCCTTCCTTCACCAAGAATGATGCCACAATATAGAGACAAGATGATCAGCTTTAACAATTGGCTTAATGTCTGGTGTCATTCAAAGGGGATCCAGTGTCTGTCTGCCTGGGATGACATGCTTGACAAGCCACGCTTCCTCAGGGACGGCTTGCACCTGTCACCCTGGGATTCCGGATATTGGCTAAGGCTCTTGCCACCCCATAGTGCCTTTTTAGGCAAGGCTCAAATTCTAAACCTACCACCCTAGAAAACAAAATGGGAAGAAACTGAGGGTAATGCTGCTCAATGCCAGAAGTCTAAATCTCAAAATGCACTTTTCGAGGCCCTTCTCAGTATGGAGAACATCGATGTCTGTGCTGTAACTGAAACCTGGTTCAAGGCTCCTGAGAGCACCCGGCACTATTAGGTTTTACCTCATATCATGCGTTCCGCCCCAAACCCGGACCACACCACAAAAGGAGGGGTGTATCCATATTCATAAAGGATACCCACACCTCCAGGTTGGTGGCAACGCAAAGCTCGAAACCATCCAGGTGCAACTAACCATAGGCAAAACTGCTCTACAAATTGTAGCATGCTACAGGCCACCCTCTCAAACTCAAGAACCCCACACAGCCTTCCTGAAGACACTGGAGGGTATAAATGTATCTCCAAACACCATCATATTGGGTGACTTCAACTACCGAATATAGACTGGGAACATTACTCAAGCCCTAACTTTCTAGCCCAACGGTTCCTGGAGTTCATAAATTCAAATGCCATGGAACAGCTAGTCACTGTTCCCACGAGAGGAGAAAATATACTAGATCTCATTGTCACAAACATGGGGACAAAATGCTCCACACCGAAGTATATCCCTCATTGGTGAGATCTGATCATAAACTAATCTCACTGGAAATCCACATCCCCCCACCCCAAACGAAAAAGACCATAGTGAAGAACTTCTCTAAAGCAAACTTCACACTACTCAAGACTGCTGTGGTATCCTTCAAGGCCCCTGAGCCAGAGGAAACCACAACCCAAGCTGCGGAAGCCCTTACAAATGCCTTCTATGAACACCTCCAGGACTGCATGGATCAGGCAATCCCAAATAAAACCAAGACTCTTTCCACAAAGGGCAAACGTCCAGTCTGGTGTACCCCAGCCATTAACAAACTTTACAATAAGAGGAGAAAGCTATTACATGATAGAACAAAATCCATAAAAGGGAAGTCACCCCTGATCATTATTAGTAAAAATTACGAGCACTCATAAAATCAACTAAGGCCAATTTTGAGAGAAAATTGCCATGGATTCAAAGGACAATCATAAGGCCTTTTTCAGCTATGTTAGGAACCTGGGTGGAAACTCCCAGATATGCTCAGAATTAGTCCAAAATGATACAAAATCACTGAACCCACAGACATTGCCAACATACTGGCAGACAGGTTCAGTGCAAACTTCACCCCTCCCCCTAAAGGAGAGATAACTATCCCAGCCGAGTGTAGCCTCCCGGACATCTCAAATGCAGGTGAAAGCTGCTCTCTAAAGCTAAAAACACAGCATCAATGGGACCGGATGGTGTCCCGGCTGTGTGCTACATGAGCTAAATGAGGAATTAACCCCGCATAAGGCAGCTGTTTAATCTCAGCCTTACCACAGGATACGTGCCCAAGGAGTGGCGATGGCAACTGTGGTCCCACTCCACAAAGGCGGCCTCACGGACCCTGGTAATTACCGCCCATAAGCTTAACAAGTCTAGTCTGCAAAGCTATGGAGAGGATCATAATGGAGCTCATAAACAAAGATATAGGGGACTTGCAGACATTGGACCCGACCCAGTTTGGCTTTGTCAAGGGAAGATCATGCCTTTTGAACTTGGTCGACTTCTTCAAACAGTCACCAAGGCCATTGATTAGGGAAAGGCAGTCCATACAGCCTACCTTGACCTTGCAAAGGCTTTCGACACAATACCCCACTCGGGTATTGTAGAAAAACTTACCAGCTTAAATGTAAACCCATATGTCACAAGATGGGTTGCAAACTGGCTTAAGGACAGAACCCACAGGGTTAGAGTTGCTGGCGCTGTGTCAGACTCCAAGCCGGTCACAAGTGGTGTCCCACAGGGCTCGGTCCTTGGCCCCTTATTGTTTGGCATCTACTTCTCAGAAGTACAGGCCAGCATGGGAGGACTTTGGCTGACAAAGTTTGCAGACGACTGCAAACTGGGCGCCATAGTGGAAAGTGCATTGGACACGGATATCCTTCAGAAGGGACTCACGGAAACAGATAGCTGGTGCCAGAGCCATGGCCTGAAGTTAAACGCCAAAAATGTATAGTCATACCCTTCGGAAAAACAAGGTAACCCCAAGCTACCATATAGGTGGCAATCCACTAAGCACAGAAGAGGTTATCAGGGACCTGGGGACCCAGGTTGACAGTGGCCTTTCTTTTGACACTCACGCTAAAGTGGTTAGAAAGACCTTCTACATTGCCCACCTGATCATGAAGGATTCACATCCAGATCTAGTGAGGTCATTGTTCCCTGTACTCTTCACTTATCAGACCAATGATCGAGTACAATGCCCCATTCGGGATGTATCTCACCCGACATCTGCAGCAATTGGAGAGACCCCAAAAGTTCCTCACCAAAAGGATAAGGAGTCTCCAAAATCTGTCATATGCTGCCAGATTGAAGAAACTCCAGCTCTATTCAGTCGCATACTGTCTGCTCAGAGGTGACATGTGCCTGACATACAAGGCCATGTCCAACCCGAATTAATGGACATGCTCCACCTCAAAAATCCAAATCCACCAAAACCACTAGAGCAAGCGACTTAAACCTTAGCACGGATATAAATAGGACGTGCTGGAGGGATAGATTTATCACTCAGAGACTCCCTATGCTGTGGAATAAAATCCCGGTCCATGTGAGGCAGAGCACCTCGCTGACTCTGTTCAAGAGAAATCTAGACCTGTAGATGGGAGATCGTAGGTTTACCCCGGGAATCATCTCTGTGTCACTGCTGGACAGAGGCACAACAAACTAATGGGCACAGTATTTTTTCATATAAGGGGTGGCGTAAGCCACAAAAATTTGGGCTAGGCTTATAAATGCCTTAGGGCAGATAGCCTAGTATAAACCTATGAACCTATTATTTACTGACATAAATCCTTGGATCATCACTGTGATTTACCAGACAAATACAAATAAATTGTGGAACTGAACAAAAGTATGGGCCAAACATCCGGACATTGTGTGAAAATCCTAGCAGTGGAGAGGTGTGCTTAGAATCTCTTAGTGCAATGAATCTGGAACAAGCCTGACAAAGTGGGGGGACAAAGGCATGAAAATAGGGACACATAAAAAAAATACGTCAGTAGATAAGCTGGAAAAGTTGATGTAGTAACACCGAATGTCCTAACATATATCGACTGAAATATCACAATTCCAGGACTCATTTGCTTCCCATTAATGACATCAATCCCCACATCATTCCACTGATGTGTCAGGAATACACAACAGTTATGGGGACCAGAGCAAAGATATTGGCCAGACACCTGGACATCCTACAAATATGTGGACATAATACAACAGTAGGGAAACTACACTGAGCTACCGATCAATGTCCAAACTGCAATCAGACTGACATAACACTACCCAAGTCCAGCTCTGGGGCTGTATACATGCATTAGCAAATATAACAGGCACTACAGGGATGTAACATTACTGGAAAATAGACACTGGTGTGAAAGTGCATACTCCCCAAAAATTGCACTACAGTCACAGTGACATACCAGTAAGCAAACTGAACACTACGGTATAATGACTGTGTGATCAACAAAATCCCATTTGCTGCTCACACATTACCCCTACATATACTGCCCTAAGTCACAGTGTAGTTGGAATCATGAGGTGTTATGGGACATGTCATGGTCTGCATGTACAAACATATACAGGTGAAAGGGAACCAACAACTGGAGCAGCATGCACAGTCAGAAAGGCCCCATGACACTCACATGTACCCCTTCCAAACATAGCCCAAATAACATGTGCACACTAAACTGCTACACAGTCCTGGCAGTCATTTAACAATGGGCAGACATACACACACCTCTCAAATGTATAGTTTCCCACAGAATGTATAGGCACAGTACTCATATCTAAGGCCACTTCCTTGTTACATGTCTGGGGGTCTATGACATCACTGGGATGGTAGCAGGAATGAATGCAATAAATAATGATACTATATATCTCTGAACCTCTTAGTGCATGACATCTGGACAAAGCCTGACATAATTGGGAGACAGAGGCACAAACACAGGGGTATATTGGACAAATTGCTGTGATCAATGTAGACAGTTGCTGGTGTTACCAGCTTTGATGTTACATATCTCTTTTGAGGGATATGAAGTCAGTAACACCAATGGATGTTAGCATTTACTGACTGCATTCACCATAGTATCCTACTGATTAGCCAAGGACAACAACTGTCTGGGGAACAGACCAAACATATGAGCCATGCATCTGGACAGGGTCTAGGCCTCTGAACAGTGTAGAGGTATGACTGCAGTGATGTAACAGAATGGAAATCCCCTGATAGCTGCCAAATATGTCACCCAGCACCTTATGAAGCACAGTAAGACCAACATGACACCCCCCACATCATCTTTGGGAAATTACCCATGTATATTCAAATATAGCATGCACTACAGGGATGGAACTGTAGTGAAAAGCAGAGAGTGGTGCAAAAATGTCCACCCAAAAACATTTGCAACACAGTCACATCAACATACCAGTACCCAAAATGAACTCTAGAGTAAAATGACTGTCTGAACAAACATATCATGATTGCCAGGCACATACTACACCAACATATACTGGCCCAATTCACAGTGTACTGGGAATCCTGAGGTGTTACAGGACATTTCACAGTCAGCCCGTACAAGCATACAGACATGATAGACTGCCAGCAGCTGTAGCAGCATGCAGAGTCAGATAGGTAAAGGATGTATGGCACTCACATTGTCTACTCTCCCTACCCAGCCCAACAAATATCTACACACAACACTGCTACATAATCTTGGCAGTCTGTTCACAATGGCTGGACAGACATAAGTGTCATATGTACAGATGTCCACAGATTTACCAGGGAGTGGAACCATAAACCTGGCCACCAGTTCATACCATGGCCAGGAGTCTGCCAGGTTATTGGCATGATAACTGGAGTGCAGTTGGTAATTAATGATATACCATACCTCTGGACCTTGTAGTGCAGGACATCTGGACAATGCATGACGTACTTGTGGGGCAGGGGGCTGGAAAGAGGGATATATCACACATAATGGTGTTACAAACTGAAACAGTAGCTGATGTTATACATGTTGTTGTAACATAACATACCTGAAGGATATAATGTCTGGAACACCAGTGGATGTCAAAAGTTACTGACTACAATCCTCACATTATCCTACCAACCCCACAAACCAGATGCTGTTCGATGAACAGACCAAGCATAACAGGCAAACATCTGGCAGGTCTGTGGACAGCATGCCAGTTGAGAGGTATGTCAGCGGCATATCACTGTCAGATGTCAAGTCACCCAGTAAATGCATGTCCAGATTAACCCTGTCAATCTAGCAACCCTCCATGTGTATAATAGCACTAATGACATGCAATTTGTACCCAATTCTGGAGTTTTGTCCCTCATGTTGTTGGCCTGTCTCCAAATGTCCTGTCCTGTGCGGTATGTCCACCTACTGTCTGTGAAGCTGTAGACCCAACACCTCCATAACGTCCCCCTCACAGGCAAGGAAAATGGGCAAGGCCCACATGAGGGGCATCCCATATGTTGAAATTAGCAGCAGCATCCAGGCCCACACCACAACACTATGTGGGCACCTACGTAGCTTTATGGCCTCAGCAGTACCTGACAGGACAACATCAACCCCCTCAAGGTAAGCTGAATGAATGTGGGGGACAGCAGCAATACAGAACTACCATCATAGGTGGAAATAATCACAGGATGGGCCAAGAAGGAACAGGTGCCTCATTGGAAGCCATGTCACCTTGTTCTGCACAAGCTAATAAAGTCACAGATGATGTACCCTAAGGCTGTCTTTGAGTAGAAACTGGAGACATCCACCAAGGCCAATTACTAGGCATTCCAGACGTGTGTCTGCAATTCCAGAGGCAACACACATATCCGCTCTGTAGTGGTGGTCAATAACACCACAGACACATATGCCATGAGTATAGGTAACTCACTGCAGACAGGTGAAGTGTAAACATCACCCCCCTGTCCCCCCATAGGTACACATGTGCATGTACAGCACCTGCCCCCTCCCCTCATGATTAGGAAGCAGGTCTGCAATGCCCTCTCAAAGACAACACATAGATGTCTCCATAGGCCTGATACCATTCTTGGTTGCATCCACAATGAAAACAGGCATGAGCTCTCAGACCTATTCTGCAGTGTAGTCAAACACAGCCTGAGCACTGGTGACATCCCATCTGTACAGAGGACAGAAAGAAAATTTATAAACAACAGGTTATGCATTAGCAATAATGTTCAGAAGTATACAAGTCTGACACTGAAATGTATGCCATAATGTCATGACAGCAGTCCTCAATGACATGAGTCCCAGCTTTGCATGCAGGTATACATGGGTTGAATAATACAACAGGCAATCCAAATTTACATGAGAAAGCAGTGTTACAAGTGCTATGTTCACATTAAAATATGAAGTTATTTTTGTCACCCATGGTAGTGTAGCTGGTGTAAAATGGATGTGTGAGTGCATATAAACACCCATGTATACAAGTGTCCCATACAGTAGAGTTACATCACTTGCTACTGTAATGAAAGCACACACAGCCATGTCATGTAAGGGGAATCATATACACTTACTAAATGAAGTCATTAGTGTGGTATATTATGAGAATGAACTGTGGCCAATGGTTAGCAATGTTCAGCTATGCTTAGCAGGATTAACAATGCATTTATGTTGTCCTCACTCCTCTCTCTGAGGTTTGAGTGTCCAAATTCACCTCCAAAGTCTGTACAAATGCACAGCTGTTGCTGTATAAGAAATGGGCAGCTATGGACTTTCTGTACACCCATCCTGCACATCCATAGCTAACTTTCATATTGTTCTTCCCTCTGCATGCCCCTTCTCCACCACTTTCCTATCAACCCTTTCTCTTTCCTTTTAAATAATTAGTGCAGGTATAAGAGTGAGTAAGAGGTTGTAAGCAGGAGTAAGAGCAACAAAATTATCAGCCCTGCCAGGTTTTGAACACAGGGCCCTGTACACCATACTCAGAGCAATGTACCACTACACCAACTGCACTGCAAGGATGGTGGATGCTTTTTACAACATATGCTCATTCAACAGTAGGGACAAGATTCTGTAGAATCAGTCAGACCTTGTATTTATACATATACACATGTATATATGTATGGAGATGCATATATATATATGGACAAATATATACATACTATAAATAGTGACATACATATAAATATACACACATATATATATATATATATAAATATATATAAAAAGAAACTATACATATATAGATAAGAAGAAGAAAATATATATATATATATATATATATATATATATATATATATATATATATACATGCTCATAACGTGTAGTGGAGTCATACCTCAGAACCATACCTATCAACCGCTTACTGCAAGAAATCTGGCCCAAGGCTGTCTAAATGAGGGGACAATGGGACAAAACTAAGGACATATTTCAAATATCGGTCCTATAAATGTAGAAATGTAGACTGTTGCCAGAGTGACAGGGTTTGTTTCAGAATACATGTTCTGAAGGATGTGAGTTCTGAAACTGAAATGTATGTCATTTACTGTCAGAAATCATCAGATCCTCACAGTGATTTACCAGGGATATGAAAATAATGCATCTGTGGAACAGACCAGAAATATGAACAATAAACCTGGACATACAGCAACAATCCAGACAGTCCCGAGGTAGGCTCAGAACTACTTAGTGCAATAAACCTGGGCCAGGGTTGACAAAGTGGGAGGAGAAAGCCATGGAAATAGGGACATATCTGAAATACTGGAGTAGAGAAGCTGAGGCCGTTGCTGCAGTAACACTCTCATGTCTGTTCTAACATATATTGATTAAAATAGCACCGGTTCAACACTCAATTACTTCCCACTAGTTAGTGACTGAAATCTTCACATCAGCCCACTGACGTGTCAGAAATATACAACACTTATGGGGCCAGGCAACACTATGCCCTACTAATATCAGGACATAACATCACATTAGGGAAACTACAGTCAGCTGCTAAGCATGTCACCAAGTGTTGTCCAAACTATAGTCAGACTGACACAACACTAACCCAAATCTGCTAGGGGGAATTACACATGCATTAGCAAATATATCTGGCACTACAGGGATGTCACAGCACTGAAAAACAGACACCAGTGTGAAAGTGCATACCCACAACCAATTCAACCACAGTCACAGTGACATACCAGTAAGGCAAAGGAACAGTACAGTATATGGACTGTGTGAAAAAAAGATCTTAACATGTTTGTCATTCACACACTACCACCACATATACTGGCCCAATTCACAGTGTACTATGATGCCTGACTGTAGTATGGGACATATGTCAGTCTGCCCCTACATACATATACAGCCAATAGACCACCAGAAACAGGAGCAGCATGCACAGGCAAATAGAAAAGGAGCCATAACACATACAGCCACGCCCCTCCCTACACAGGCCAAATAATACTGACACAAGACACAGCTGCACAATCCTGAAAGTCTGTCAATTGCCAGAAATACACAGAACTCTCAACGTTACAGAGTTCCACAGAATGTCCAGGTTTTCCCCTCATATATAAGGCCTCTTCCACATAACATGTCTGGCAGTCTGATACATCACTGAGATAATGTCAGGAATGTAGGTGCTAAATAATCATTACCATACCTATCAACCTCTTACTGCATGACATCTGGACAAAACCTGACATAATAGTGGAACAGAGGGCCAAAAACAGGGGCATATTTGAAATATTGCTGTTATAAAACTGAGAATGCTGCTGTTGTAACAGGGTTATTTCTAACATATCTTTTCTGGAGGATTTGAGGTCAGAAACACAAATGGATGTTAGCAGTTACTAACTGCAATCCCCAGAGTATGCTAATGAATTTCCAAAGACAAAAAAAAATGTCTGAGGAACACAACAAACATAGAAGTCCAAGTTCTGGCCATTCTGCAGATAGCCCTACAGGTGAGAGATATGTCAAACACATAACACTGTCAAAGTTAAAATCACCAAGGAACTCCATGTTCATACAAACCCTGTTAGACTAGCATGACTCCATATGTATAACAGCAATACTTACATTCTGCCCCTATGTCTGGAACATTCTCCTCCATTCTATTGGCCTGTCTTCATAATTTCGGTTGTAAGAGGTATTTGCAAATACCTTCTGTATTGCTGTTGTTCACACACCTCCATGACATCCTCCTCACTGACAAGGAAAAGAGCCAATGCTCACATGACATACTCAATGATAGGAGTGTGTTGCCATGCCATTGGCTATATGAATAACAACACAGATGTCCTGCATGCAATTATCAAGTGAGGGTCACCAATTGGTGCACAGGTCATCAGCTGCTCATGAGCATTACCTACAAAAGACAAGCTGCTGCCTATGCAAAACAGATGTACACCCTACATCCTTGATCGAGAGAGAAACAGTGAAAAGAAACATAAAAATCAAGCAGGACATAACCACCTACACTTGAATAAAACAAACAGGCATGTCAAACAAGTAAGCATGTCATGGACTGGAGTAGGGGGTATGTAAGAATGGAAAATAGGAACTGTAACATATATGCCTTAACAAGACTTGCTGTACTGGCATATTGCTGATCATAACCTATCTCCATAGCATCTGGGTTTGTCTGCAGTGAAAGAGATCATAGGTCAGGCCCCTGAGTCACCCGAGGAAAGGATGTCTCACATATGACTACTATTGCAGTGTGTGTTGAACAATACTGTCTGGGACATTGCTAGGCCAGCTACTGGGATGTCATACATATCCATATCTTACTTTTGAATACAACTATGATATACTTGGTTGTCTCAGAAATGTGAGAGACCTATACATGGTATTTGCATAGTAAAGTACTGGTGCACATATGTATGTTGAATTGCATGTGATATACTGAGCTCATACCATTAAACTGTCCAGTGTTATGCATACTGACCATATGTGTGCCTCATATTTGTAGTCATTTACTCATACAGTTGTGTTATATCTGGCAAATCACTGGAAAATCTGTGAAGACTGACATTACAACATATCTTTCTTTTTCTTATGGCTGTTCCCGTTAGGGGTTGCCACAGTGGATCATGTGTTGCTATTTCTGCCTGTCCTCTGCATCCTGCTCTGTCACAACAACCACCTGCATGTTCTATCTCACCACATAATGGAACCTTATCTGAGGCCTTCCTCTTACCTGGCAGCTTCATCCTTACCATCTTTTTCCTAATATACTCAGCATCCCTCTGCAGCACATGTCCAAAGTGATATAATCTTGCCTCTCTGGCTCTGCCTCAAAACTTTCCAACATGAGCTGACCCTGTCATATACACATTGCTAATCCTGTCCACCCTCGTCACAACCACTGCAAATCCTAACATTTGTAACTCTGCTATGTCCAACTGTGACTCCTGCCTTTTTGTCAATGACACTTTCCCCAACCCATATAACATAGCTAGTCTCACTACCCAATTGTAGACCTTCCCTTTCACTGTTACTGGTACTCGTCTATCAGAAATCAGTAGTGATACTTTTCTCCACTCTCTCCATTTTGCCTGTACTCTCTTCTTTACGTGTCCTCCACAGTCACCATTTCTCTGAAATGTTGATACCAATCATTTATACTCATTCCCCATTGCCAACTCTACCCTTTGCATCCTCAACAGTCCATTACTCCCTCTCTTAGTCCTGCTGACCTTCATTCCTCTCCTCTTTAGAGGGTCTCCTAAATCTGTACCCTACTCTCAGTACAGATCACAATGACATATGCAAACATCATACTCAATGGTGATTCCTGTATGATCTTGTCTGTCAACCTGTATCACCATTGCAAATAAGAAAGGGCTTACAGCTGATCCCCAATGTCCTCTCACCTCCACCTTAAATGCATCTGTCACTCCCACCACAGACCTAACTACTGTTGCACCACCCTTGTACATATCCTGTATCACACTTACATATATCTCTGCCACTCATGACTTCCTCATACAGTACCACAACTCCCCTCTAGGCACCCTGTCATATGCTTTCTCTACATCCAGAAAGGCACAAATCAACTCCTGACCTTCTCTGTACAACTCCATCAACGCTCTTAGAGCAAACATCTCAGCTGTAGTGCCCTTACCTGGCATTGCAACATACTGCTGACCACTACTCATTACCGCCCTGCTTAACCTAGCTTCCACTGCTCTTTCCCATAACTTCATGCTGTGGCTAATAAATGTTATCCCTATGTAGTTACTACAGCTCTGCATATCAACCTTATTCTTAAAATGGTACACAAACAATTTCTCTCCACTCCACATGCAACTTCTCACTTTCCAAGATATCATTGCACAAGCTGGTGAAAAATACCACTGCCATTTCCCCTAACCACCTCCATGCTACCACAAGTATGTCAAGTGGACCAACAGGCTTTCCAGTATTCATCCTCTTCATAGATATCCTTACTTCCTCCATGGTAAGCCATTGCACTTCCTGATTCACCATAACCACATCATCCAAACCTCTCTCTCTCTCATTCTCTTCATTCATCAGCCTCTCAAAGTATTCTGTCTGTCTGCTCAACAAACTCTCCTTGCTTGTTAGTACATTCCCACATTATCCTTTATCACCTTTACCTGCTGCACATCTTTCCTAGCTCAGTCCCTCTGTCTAGCCAACTGGTACAAGTCCTGTCATCCCTCCTTAGTGTCCAACCTGTCATACAAGTCATCACATGCCTCATCCTTAGCCTTTCCCACCTCTCTCTTTGTCATACACCTAATCTCCTTATACTCCTTTCTACTTTCCTCATCTCTCTGACAATCCCAGTCCTTTATCCCCAACCTCTGTCTCTGTATACTGTCCTGTACTTCCTCAGTCCACTACCAGGTGTCCTTGTACTCCTTCCTCCATCCACATGTGACACCAATCACTTTCTAGCTGTTTCCCTTACTAGCTCGGCTGTACTTACCCACATATTTGGTAAATCGCCACTGCCACACAGTGCCTATCTTAACTCTTCCCTGAACTCCACCTCACAATCACCCTTTTCCAGTTTCCAACATCTGAGCCTTGGTAGTTCCCTCACTCTCCTCCTCTTCTTGATCAAAAACATCATCCTACCTAACTACATCTACCCCTGTCACCACTTTACAGTCTCCAATCTCCTTCAAACTGGCTCTCCTACATTGGCTATATTCCACCTGTGTGCATCTCCCTCCACTCTTGTACATCACCCAATGCTCCTCACTCTTGTTATAGTATGTATTCACCACAGACATGTCCATCCTTTTTGCAAAATCCACTACCATCTCACCGTCTGCATTCCTTTGCTTAACACCATACATACCCATCCCTTCCTCATCCCCTCTGTTCCTTTTACCAACATGGCCATTGAAATCTGCTGCAATCCCCACTCTCTCACCCTCGGGTACAGTCATCACCATGTCATCCAACTGACTTCACATTTCTCTTTCTCATCCACCACACAAGAAACTTTTTGCACTAAAAGCATTCATCATTACATCATCCATTTTCAGATTCATAAACATTACTCTATCAGACACTAAGTCATCCTCCAAAAACACCCTTGGCATACTGTTCCATCAGGATAACTCCTAGCCCCTTTCCCCACCCCTCCATGCCCTGATAGCACAATTGTGACCTGGCTCTAATACACCTAGCCGTATTCCCCTTCCATATGGCCTCTTGCACACACAATATATCCACCTTCCTATGGCCATCATATCAGCTAGCTCTGTCCCTATACCACTCATAATGCCAACATTAAAAGTTCATACCCTCACTACCACACTCCAAGCATTTCGCCTCTCTTCCTGCCATATGAGTGTCAGTCAATGCAAAGGCTACTGTGCTATTGAATGACTCAAATGTGTTACAGCAATACAGTGTCACTAATTATGTCCCATTGCCCCCCAAGTATGTGTGCCGTCCTACAGATGTTCTGCACTAATGGGTTGAGAGGGATGACTGGGCAGCAAGAGTGTGAATACAGTGTGGCATACTGACATAGAACAGAAATGTATATCAGGTATTACCTGTGTATATGTCACTATGAGTAGGTGTATCTGGCTACCTCATAACAACAGATGTAAAATGTCAGTTAAATAAGCTCTACATGTTGTACATGTGTGTAATCTTAGTTACTGTGCATCCAGCAGAGTGACATTTCTACAGCTACTGGTTGTTGCATTGCCCTGACACAGCCATGGGTACTACAATAAGCATGATTATCTGTTTGAATTTGGAGAGGTGTCCATTTGTGTTATGACTTTGTGTCCATGCCTACTACAAACAGTTATATGAACATCAACATAGCTGTATGGACTCAGCAATATCTTACTTGTAAAACCTGCCTCCACCAAAGTAGAGTAATCCCCTTTCCTGGTCAGCAACAATACACAAACCACAGACTTGGTCCCTATATTGGCTGAATAGGGCAAATTAGGAGCTGGCACCAACTTGGTATCAAGTCAGCCTTTGTCTGATCAAGCATATAAGGTCACAGGTGGAGTACTGTAAGGCTAACTATGAGTACAAATTGGACACATCAAACAAGGCCAATCGCAAGGTCATCTTCACATATTTCTGCAATCTCAGAGGCAACAAACCAATCCACCCTGTAATGGTGGTCAATCAGGCCACATATGCACACAACATAGCTACAGCCAACCTGCTGCAGATAGGTTTAGGGCAAACATCACCTCCTGGCTCAGCATCACTATAGGTGGATATGCACAGCACCCACACACCTCTACTAATCACCAGTGATCAGGTACATATTGCCTACTGAAAGGCAACAAATGTAAGTATCCATGGCACCTGATAACATCCTTGTCTGCATCCTACATGAACGCTGGCATGTACTCCCAGTTCCATTACACAGTCTAGTCACACAGAGCCTTGGCACCATCCATACCCCATCCACATTGAAGATGGCCAATGTCATCCCTCTACACAGACATGCATGAGGAGTAGAGGATTATGAAATTAACTAGCCCTCATTGGGGGAATATGACACATCAGTACCAACAGTGCAATACCAGCAGATACAGTGCTGATAGATTACAGGGGTATGTTGTGGTTGTGAGTGGCGGCTACTGGTATTCAATGTAGTTGTGCAGGTTCTGTACATACTGTTGCCAAATGTATGAGGTCCTGTGATGTGTTTCCCTTTTTATGTCTTCCAGGTACAATGTCACATCAGCAAAGGTCTACTTTCTCAGCAGCTGAGACAAATATATTCATAGAAGCCATACTTCAGAACCATGCCATAATGTTTGGCCGGAGCTAGCAACATCTGTGGGAGAGGACCAGCCTGTGAGATGACCTAGTCCACAGGGTAAATTATGTTGGCCTGCATGCACGTACATACAAGCAGGTCCAGCATCGTGCAACTGACCTCATACGCCATGTCCGGCAAAAGGATGCTGCAGTGGCCAGAGAACACACAGCCACAGGTGGGGGCCTAGCCATGCAGCCCCCACTGACACCCACCGAGGAGCTCCTTGGCAACCTTGGGCCACCCATCCCAGTACAACATCAGGGTACAGACCCCCCACATGCTGGAGTTGGATGGCACCCACACAATGGATGAGGAGTGTGCAGGTAAAGCCCCAGTGGAGATTACTTGACTAGTGTAGCAGACATACTTGCATTTGTAGAGAATCTACATGCATGTGTCAGGTGAGATTGCAGTTGTGGATGGGGTTTTCTAATGCATAGAAGTGCACATCTATGGTGAAGGACAGCAAATTGTGTAGTATTGGGAGATGTACTCTAAATGTGCAGATATGCTGCATCCATCCTGTACCAATGCCACATGTGAGTCTGCTGACAATAATTCTCTCTCACAACTACCTAGGTCCATCTGATCAGCATGTGGGATGGCAGCCTGAAGCTGGTAAGTATGGAATTGTTCCGTTGTGGTTTGCCAATACCCCAGGCACGTGAAGGCCATGCAATGTACCATGCACAAAACTGTCACTCATAGCCATATTGCTTTATGTGCATGTTCACTTGTGGTGGGGTTAACTGCATTGCATCACAGTGGTCACCACAGGGGGCTATATGAAGAGAATGTAACATCCCTGTAGCATACCTCACAACCTGTCAGTGCAAGATGTCTGGACAGAGACCAACAAAATGGGGGGACAAACGGCCTAAGGTAGGGACATGTGTGAAACATTACTGTCATACAGTGGATATAAACAGTGTACACACCCCTGTTAAGATGCCAGGGGTTTGTGATATATATATATATATATATATATATATATATATATATATATATATATATACTAATTGGAACCAAAATATGTCAGTCCACACCTTTTCCAACCTGCAATGTGACCTATGACATGTACAATTCAGTTGTAAAACCAATCAATCTGTTGGCCACCAAATATGGAGTATACAAACTGTACAATAAGCTGGCTGCATATGTGGGCACACTCTTCAAATAATATTTTATTGCAGCAGCTTGTGATCAACTGACAGCATTCAGTCTGCTTGGGTATACACCTTCCATCAAGTAAAGGCACTTTGAGTAACACCAAGTAACAGTCTGCTGTGCAAGTAGAATATTCATGACATTTGCTCAGTTGCCTGCAACAGCAACAGCCATGGCTTTCAGACAGCTTACAAAGGGATCTCATATTTGAAAGGTATCCATCAAGAATAGGGTACAATAACATTACCACAGCATTGCATACACCATGGAACACAGTGGAGAAAGTTGTCAAAAGGTGGACTGAATATGGGACAACAGTGCTGTTGAAAAGAACCTGACGTCCCTCCAAAAATGATGACAGGACATGTCAAAACCTGGTCAGGGAGGCTGCCAGGAGACATACAGCAACACTGAGGGAGTTGCAGGAATATCTTGCAAGTACTGGTGCTGTGTACTACATGTGAGAACACTCTCCCATCTTCTGCATACGTTTGGCCTATGGGTATTTTCAGAAGATGGAAGCATTTTCCCACAGCAATAAACATCCAGGGGTGGATACAATTTTCAATGCATCAAGTCTCACAAAGGCATGTGTGAAAATGTGTTATGGTGTAATGAGACTATGGATTGACCTCGCAACTACAATACCAAAAGGTATATGTGGTGCACAAGCAACAACCCTCTTAACCTGAAGACCACCATCTCCATGATGAATCACGCTGGTGGCAGTGGCCTGCTGTAAGGATGCTGTTCCAAAGCCAGAACTGAGCCTGAAGTCACAGTGGTGTTAGTTTGGAACAGTTCCAAATAACACCCATGTCTGGCCAAAATCCATCAGGTGTCTGCACCAGAACGCTGAGGATGGGGAGGGGTGTCAGCCTTCAATATGACAAAGACCCGAAGGATACACCCAAGGCTACCTATGAAAGGCTTAAGCTGAAGACACTAGTGTTTATGAATTGGCCCAGCCAGAGCCTACCCCTACACCAGATAGATATACCCCAGTGTGACCTGATTAGGGCTGTGTCCATGAGCCACCCTTGCAATCTGACAGAGTTGGGTGAACTTTGCATGGAAGGGTGGCCAAATAATGCCAAGTCAAGATGTGCCATGCTGATAGACACCTTCACAAGAAGAGTGAATGCTGTAAGTCACTTACAAGGTTCAACAAAGTATCATTTTAAGGGTGTGAACACTTATGCAAACACCATATTGTACATATTGTAGGCATTATAGTTTACATGTAACACATCTGTTTGTTTATCAATTGGATTGCACAGGTCATATGTCACATGAAAGGTGGATAACATATTTGAATGCATTATTGCGGTGTCATCCCATATATTACAAGAACATGGCATGTTAACAGGGTTGTGTACTCTTATCGTATCCACTGTAAGCTTAGAAAGTTGGTGGTGTAACAGGAATTGTGTGACCATACATTTACTGCTGGTTTGGAGGTGTGACCCTCAAATGTATATCATTAATCAGTGATGTCACTCCTCAGATCATCTCAGTTATGTATCATCGAAACATAGGGATTGTGAGAAACAGAGAAAGCATATGAGCCAGACATATATACATCCTGCGAGGATCTGTACAGTTGTGAGGTATGTTCTATAGTACTTGCCACTGTGCTATACAAGTGAACAGCAGTGATGTGTACATGGGTGCAGTCTGTGCTGGGGAAGGGACATCACCTAATAACACTAATTACGTATCCCAGAGCTCTATATTATAAGTTTCACGTAGTAAAACTGGCTGCAATGCATGATGTTGAGGGCCGTGTGTCATGCATGTCACCATTTGGGTACTGTGTGATCTGTGTAACAGATTTGTGCCACCTCACCTGTAAGTGCGTGCGTGTGTGTGTGTGTGTGTGTGTGTGTGTGTGTGTGTGTGTGTGTGTGTGTGTGTGTGTGTGTGTGTGTGTGTGTGTGCACCAGCCAACCTCAGAGTGCAGGTATTAATGTACATATGTTGTCTTTCCCTCACAGGTGGCGATGAGATTTGGGTACTTTCCCGCATGGAAACTGGTGTCATTATCTCTGCAGACTCTGACAATGATGATAGGAATAATGAGGCAAAGATGGGGTTGTCAGGGGCTGAATCTGTGCCATTGGTTGGCATCCCACTCTTGTCTACATCATCCATGCACACAGTGACATGCCCACACATACCCCATCACCAATGGCCACAGATGATGGACAATTGGCAGGTGGTGGCATTGAACAGGCTAGTGTGGTGACTATGGCAGGTGTGGGTGTATACATTGGCCATAACCGGAGTGCAGGCAAGGTCACACACAGGCAGATGGACAGGGCTGCTCGTCAATCCACTGTCACAAGTGCCACAGCAGGAGTCACTAGACATGTTTTGGGCTGTCATGGATGCACAGGCATGTAGTGAACACCGCAACAGATAAATACTCAGGGTGGTGTATGCGACTCTTCCTGATTTACGTGGCACAGTGCGTGGTGGGAGATGAGCATTGGCCACGTGGATGTAGGTCAGCACCAACAACAGCTGAGAGTCTACAGGGACGTGCACCTTCACACTCCTGTTGTGGCAGTGACACCAGTAGTACCAAAGAGAGATTACTGTCCACATCACACTGGAGCAGGCCATGGGCACATGGTCCTGTCCATTCCCATCATGGACACGGACCCAGCAGACAGGAGTCACCAGCAGCAAGCAGTACTGCATCTGGACTTGGGCCTGGTGGTGCCACTGATACCCCTGGCAGTACCAGTTCCCATGTCCATGGCTGGAGATGGTGAACTGGACACCCTGCAATGTACGGTCTACAGCTGTCCGACGTACCCCTTTGTAGGCCAGCCACATGTCATGACTGTGTGCATACATGTACACACACATCTGTATCACAAGAAGGTCACCTCCAGACACACCTCTGCACAGCCCATCTATTGGCTACTCCTCCAAACACACACACACACACACACACACACACACACACACACACACACACACACACACACACACTATGTAAACCATCTGGCCCAGCCTAGGCCTCTGGCAATCCCACACCACATGCTCTGCATATGATGATACCTATGCCACAGCCTTGTCATCCATACCATCAATGCAAGGACATGCTAATATGGTTCTGATGCACTGGGTGAATATAGTACAGTGTAGCTATGTAATACTATGTAAGGTGCTGTCTGCTTGCATTTGTTATGGGTACACATACAGGTGTATCTACCTTATTAGCCAGGATGCATTATTGATGTTAGTACCACTGACTGAATGTAGTCTGACATGCTGTATTCTCTTTGTGTACCAGGTGTCTGTGTCTGCAGGCTGTGGCCCTGCAGACATTCCCAAGAGGGAGTATGGCAGAGTGGGCATACACTAACCATGTCATAGGCAAGGTACAGCTTTGTATGTACATGCACCAGGTGTGTATGCATGCAACAGTGTGTGAGAGACACTGTTGTCAGACAGTGTGACCTTGCATGCATACCCCTTGTCGCAGACAGGTAGCCTTCAGACATGTCAGCTCAGTGTTGTGTAGTACCACAGGCTCATACATACAGAACAGGTTACTGCAGTACTGTCTGCAGGTCCCTCACAAGTGTAGCCATTACATTAACTACAAGAGATTCACCTGCCAACACATTTTGGCCCTGGCATTTCTTTCTCATACACCCAACCCTGATGCAGTTGATGAGGGCATGCATGATACTGTGTATGACAGGTTTGTGGTATGTATTCCTGAGTTCACTGGGTGGAATAGGGAGACACAATGGTATATCCTTTGCATACACACAGTAAGGACTGACACAGGGGATGTACACACAGTAACATAAACACAGTTGGCAATAGACAGATTAGTAAACCTACATTTCTACATTGATGTACTGTACTACTACATACACATGACATGACCCACATAGATTATATGCATGGGACATAACACACTACCTCTTACAACATGTAATGTTCTGAATGCCTTCATGGATGGTGAGATAACCCACCAGAAATGGGATGTGGAGTCATGTATTGCTCCTATAAGCCTGGACAAGTGATAGTGTAGCAGATGTTGTATCAGCATGATGTTTCAGTCAGGTATGATGCCTGATGCTGGCATGTGTGTCACTACACTCACTATGGCAACAATATCACATACATGGGCATTGTTAATCAACACAGACACATATAGGTTGAAAACATTTGGATATTCCATAGACTTCTGTACAGAGGACTGGTATGGCGTGTGCAATGGTTTAACATGCTTCATGTGAGGAAGATGCTGTTACCACACTGTACAAAGTAATACCATTGGGAAGTGGTAAACAGATGTGGATGGTACACAAATCAAAATGGTATCAGTCAAACAGGATATGATCTTCATCCAAAGACACACACACAGTTGTCAGTAGTGAGATTAGAACCCCTACCTCTCTAGTTATTTCAATTATAGTGTTAGGCAGTTATCAGACACACCACAGAGCTTACATAATTGTACCTACTCCCAAAGTACTTCTAAGGTGAATGACATCAGCAGGCCTAGTAAAGTAGGGTGATGGGAAGTTTACAGGGTGGTACACAACTCAAAATGGTATAAAGAACAAAGTATATGGTTCTCACACAAACACACAGTTGCCAGTAGTGAGATTAGAACCCCTACCTATCTAGTTATTTCTATTATAGTCTTACGCAGATATCAGATGTGCCACGGAGCTTACATATTTTCAATTAGTCCCAAGGTACTTCTAAGGTGAATGACATCAGCAGGCCTAGTAAAGTAGAGTGATGGGAAATTTACAGGGTGGTACACAACTCAAAATGGTATAACACACACAGTATATGATTCTCACACAGTTGCCAGTAGTGAGATTAGAACCTCTACCTATCTAGTTATTTTTACTATAGTGTTACACAGTTGTCAGACACATCACGGAGCTTACATAATTTCATCTACTCCCAAGGTACTTCTAAGGAAAATGACATCAGCAGGCCTAGTAAATTAGGGTGATGGGATGTTTACAGGGTGGTACACAACTCAAAATGGCATAACACACACAGTATATGATTCTCACACAGTATTGAACCCCTGCCAATCTAGTTATTTGTACTATAGTGTTACGCAGTTATCACACATGCTACAGAGCTTACTAGGCTGACAATTGGCCAAAGGTGCTGAGAACTACACAGCTGAGGTAAATTGTTACAGGTGCCAGAAAGTCTGCCTTCAGTGTTCCCCTTAGATCTTGCTAGTTCTTTCTCTCCTGCACTTCAAATAGCCTAATAGCTTTGCACTTCAACAGTTTTCTAATCTATTATTCTAGCACACTTGAGAGCCATCAGCAGTAGTCATTCTTCACAGAATTAGCTACAATACTTCGTAGTTATGACCACCCCTCCAGGAATGGTTAAAGTGCAGTTATCTGTGCTTTTGCCCATTAACCTGGTGCACTTGGGCATTCTGAGGCACTGCTACAACTGCCTCATGTACACAGACAACCCTCTCCTCTAAACACCCAACACTCAGACTTGTGAGAGATACATCTATATCACTGAATTGGAAGATATGGACTCTCCAGTGAAGACTGGACTAGCTGGTTAAGAGGAGAAGGGTCAACACCTGCAACACACCACATGGAGCACATACACCTCCAGAACACCCACTATCACAGCTCTGACATACAAACAATAACCAGACACCCACCTTCACAGAGGCACTCAGACATTTACCCAAACAGGGGAGACCACCAAGATAGACACCCACTCAACCACCACAGCACAGCACAAACCACAGGACACATATCTCACCTACACAGTGTGCCCCTCAACCTAAGCCCTAAAGGCCAACCACCTTGCCTGATACAGTAATCATAGGTGAATCACACAGATGCCCCACTCACTAGGTTGAGCATAGAGGAGGTAACAGTCAGCTGTCTATGAGTTGCCAGAAATCAACACATAACACATCCAGTCAGGCCACTCCAAAGCAAATACAAGTCTCACTCTGTCATTGTCCATGTGTGTGTGAATGACCTGAGATGCACCTTCATGGACTATATGAAAAGAGACACGGTGGAGCTTCAGATTATGTGGCCCAGGCAAGTATGACAGTAGCCCTGAGCAGTATACTACTGTCACCCAGAATTATACCACAGTACAAACAACAAATGATTGACTTCAACAATTGGCTTAAGTGTCTACTGTCACTCTCATGGGATCCAGTATCTGTCTGCTTGGGATGACATGATTGACAGACTACAATGACCTGCCAAAGATGCCCTGCATCTGTCACCCCTGGGTTTCCAGGTACTGGATAAGTGTCTTGCCACCCCTATAGTGCCTTTTTAGGAGGTGTTCCAAATCAAATTACCACCATAATAGCTATACATACATGCAGTATGAGGGTCATGCTGCTCAACACCAGACATCTACATCTTGAGATGCAGCCACCCAAAGCACTCCTCAAAATGGAGAACATTGACATTTGTGCTGTAACGGAGGCCTGGTTTACAGAAGCAGACAGCACCCCTGCACTACCAGCCTATAGCTCATTCCACACATGTCAGCCCCAAAACATGGTCCACAGCTACAAAAGTGGAGGTATCTCCATATTGCTAACAGATATACACACATCAAGAGTAGTATCCCAGCATAATGCATCTGAGATACTTCAGGCACAACTGACATTGGGTAATGGTGCAATCCAGGTCATAGCCTGCTATAGTTCCACATCCATGTCCCTTGACTCTCAATCCACATTTCTCAACACCCTGGAAACTATCAAGGTCCAACCCAACACTCTCATACTAGGAGAGTTCAACTACCCCTCCATCAACTGGGTAAGATACTCAAACACCAATACACTGGCCCAACGCTTCCTGGTATTCATCAGTTGCAATGCCCTGGACCAGCTCATTCTGACACCCACTAGGGGAAGCAACATCCTTGACCTGTGTTGATTGCTAACATATGGAAACATTGCTTGACAACAGTAGTCAATCACTACCTGGTCAGATCCAAAATAGAGTAATCACCATGGAAATCCACATCTCACACACACCCCTGCAAAGGTAACCACCTTTAAAAACCTCTCCAAAGCTGACTTTGGACTGATAATAACAGAGGTGGCTAACTTCACAGCACCCATGCCAATGGAAAATACCTAAATGACTGACAAATCATGCACAAATGCACTGCACGAACATGTACATCAATGCATGTGACTAGCCATACCCAACAGAACCATGACACTCTCCCCCAAACACTGGAGGCCAATCTGGTGGTTCCCTGCCATTAATAACCTGTACAACAGAAAGAAGAAACTGTTGCAGAAAAAGGTGGAGTCCCAAGAGTGGTAAAACTACCTTATTAGCCTCAAAAACAACTAGAGATCCCTCATGAAATCATCTAAAGCCACCTATGATGGCAGAATTGCAGCAGACACTGACAACAATCACAAATCCTTTGCTAGTGATATCAAGAACCTCCACACCAATACCCAGAAGTGCTCTGAGTTACTGCACAATGCTACCTCCTATACTGAGCCAACAGATACTGCCAACATTCTTGCTAACACATTCAATGCTGGCTTTACCCTTCCCTCCCTAACAATCAGAATGCCAAAAAAATGCCAGCCACCCAGGATTACCGCCTCCCAGGTTACACCTGCATTGTCCACGGGCAAGAATACAGCTTCCATGGGACCCCACATTATCCCTGGCTGTGTTCTACATGAACTACAAAGATACCTGGCACCATATCTGTGTGCCCTGTTCAGTCACAGCCTCACCTTAGGCTTTGTCCCTCCCAAATGGTGCACTGCTACAGTCATCCTTCTCCATAAAGGTGTGGCAACTACAGACCCTGGGAATTATCAGTCCATTAGCCTGACGAGTCTGATATGTACAACTATGGAGCACATCATCAGGGACCTGGTTGACTAACGTATTGGTAATCTACTAACTCTGGACCCCACAGAGTTCTGCTTTGTGAAAGGTAGATCATGCTTGCTTAACCTGGTTGACTTCTTTGAGTCAGTCACCAAGGCTGTGTATGAGAGTAAGGCACTGCATACAGCCTACATCAATCTGGCCAAGGCTCTTGATACCATTCCTCAGTCAGGAATTATGGATGAACCCACCAAACTAGGCATCAACCCCTGTATCACTAGGGGGGGGTTACAAATTGGCTCACACATAGAACACACAGTGTGAAAGTAGCAAGCTCCACTTCAGACTGCCAGCCAGTCATGAGTGGAGTCCAACAGGGATCAGTCCTGGGTACTCTCCTGTTCAGCATGTACTTCTCAGGAGTCCAGGCCAACACAAAGGAGCTCTTGCTGACCAAGTTCACAGACAACTGCAAGCTTAGAGCCATCATTAACTCCACAACTGATGCAGACATCCTACAGAAAGGCCTCAATGAGACCTCTGACTGGTGTGGAAACCATGGCCTGAAGTGTAACACCACAAAAAGCATCATCAGCCTCTTTGGTAAAATCTCAGTTCCCACTAAGTACCACATCGATGGGAGCCCACTGAATACTGTAGATGTTATAAGAGATCTGGGGACACAGGTTGACAGCAATCTTTCCTTTAACCACCACATTGCCACTGTGGTTAGGAAATCATTCTATGTGGCACATCTCATTACCAAGGGTTTAGCATCCAGGAAGAAGGAGGTCATCATTTCTGTATAGTCTTCCCTCATTGCACTAGTCATCAAGTATAATGGGCCATTTGGCATGTACCTCACTAGACACCTGCAACAGCTGGAGAGGCCACAGAAGTACCACAGAATGAGGATCCTAGGCATTAAACACATGTCCTACACAAACCCAAGAGACTCCAGCTATTCTCAGTCTCATATCACCTTCTTAGAGGCAATCTCTGCTTGGCTTGCAAAACCATGTCTGACCCAGCTCTTTTACAGATGCTACATCTAAAGACATCCCAATCTCTCTGCATCACACACTGCAAGGACCTCAACCTCATTGCCATAATCAATACAACATGCTGGAGGGACAGGTTACTCACCCAGAGACTGCACATGCCCTGGAATAGACTTCCCATACATGTCAAGCAAAGCATCTAGATAACCCTGTTCCAGAGAATTCTTGATGAGGGATGGGTAATAGAATTTTCACCCCAGGGGTCACTCTAGTGGCTCTACTTGATGGGCTCACTGAGAGCTAATGTTGGGTGGCACAATGGTAGGGCATATCTATTGGCTAGGCTTGTAATGGCTCCAGGGCCATTAGCCTAGTACACACCTATGAACCTGTAAGGGGAGTGACATCAGCATGACTGATACAGTAGGCCAGTGGGTGGGAAACTCATCAAAATACTTTTTCCTACAAACATACACAGATACACACTTACACAACCACATTTGCCAGATCTGAGAGTAGAACCCTTGCCTATTGATTTATTTGTACTATAGTGTTACATAGTTATCGCATGCACTACAGAGCTTACTAGACTAACAATTGCACACAGGTGCTGATAAGGGGAATGACATCATTAGGACTGATAAAGTATGCCAACGGGTGGGAAACTTATCAAAATACTTCTTCCTAAAAACATACACACTTTTACACACATTTAGACACCCCACACACATTTAGCAGATCTGAGAGTAGAACCCCTGCCTATCTAGTTATTTGTACTATAGTGTTACACAGTTATCACATGAGCTACAGAGCTTACTTGACTGACAACTGGCCAAAGGTGCTGATAAGGGGAATGACATCAGCAGGACTGATAAAGTAGGGCAGTGGGTGGGAGACTTATCAAAATACTTCTTCTTACAAACATACACATGTACTCATTTGCCAGATTAGAGATTAGAACCCCTGTCAAGCTAGTCTTTTGTATTACTGTGTTACGCAGTTATCATATATGCTACGCAGCTTACTGGGTTAACAACTGGCCAACGGGGGAAATGACATCAGCAGGACTGATAAAGTCGAGCACTGGGAAGTGTTGTAGGTGGGAATGGCCTAAAACAGTTTCACCTACAAATAAACAAACACACACACCCTCACTCTCATATACACAACTGTCACACACACACACGCACACACACACACACACACACACACACACACACACACACACACACAGTTGCCAGTATTGAGATTAAAACCCCTACCTATCTAGTTATTTCTACTATAGTGTTACACAGTTATCACATGTGCTACAAAGCTTATAGGAGTGATCAGTATCCAATGGTAATGATCACTCGCATGTGCTACAAAGCTTATAGGAATGATCAGTATCCAATGGTACTTCTAAGGTGAATAAAAGCAGCAGATCTTGTAAAGTAGGGCAATGTGACGTGTACTGTGTGGGAAGAGTCTCTTAATACTTGGACCTATGGAGACACACACACACACACACACACACACACACACACACACACACACACACACACACACACACACACACACACACACACACACATAGGTGATGTGATATTATAAACTCAGTCTCAGTACTGTTACACAATGGGGCTCACCTGTTATGCTGGCACATGCAACTGTTTACAACTGGTATGCCACTGTCCACTGCAGGACATCACTGTATGCCATTCAGGGTATCCATGTGTGTGACTCACTCTGTCTGTGTCCCCCCTGTGTCTCTCTCTGTATCACTGTCTGTTTCTCAGTTCTCCATACCTATGTGTGTCTATGCTTGACATATGTTATCTGTTGCCCATATATATGTGTGTGTGTGTATCTCACACAACAGATGCAGAAATATGACATATGGGCCACCTACAGCTTGCTGAGGGTAATCATGTCTGATGTATGTGTGTGGGGACAGTTGAGGTGTACATAGCTGTCTGTATGCATGGACATATATACACAATGCAGTCATATATTCCGATGTGGGTTCCAACATGTCCTGTGATTCTCTAAGTGTAGGAGCATGCATTGCCCAGTGTGACCTTCGATAGTTAGGGTGGGACTCCATTCCAGCGATAGGTGTACTCCAGTCCAGGGTTTTGTGTGTTACAGCCTTACATCTCAGGTGTGCACAGGACTTTCCTTAGGGCACTTGTTTTGTTTAGCAGATATTTTCTGACATATCTGTAGTCTGAAACTGCAATGTATTGTGTCATTACCGAGTGCCAGACATCCTCAGATCATCACAGTGCTTTACCAGAGGAATAGTAATTGTATGATGCATAGACCAATATTATGAGGGCAGCTATGTAAATTCTTGCCCAAAAGGGCCATTTGTAAGGTGCAGCTACAGCCAGTGTAGTAATGACACATAGCTGTGTGAAAAGTCCAGAAACCTGGTGATATACTGGCTGGGGATCTCCTGCATGTGTGGTATATTTCTAATCTGAGATCTCATATCCTTGTGTGTGCATACCTCTGGCCTGTACATTTTTTGACAGGTTGTCCAGGTGTTTGGCTAGAGGTTTCATGCTTTCTATGTAAACTTATGTTTTTATGGAAAGTTAGCTACATATAATTGAAATGTGATGTTACAAAATAATACAAGCATTACTGTTTCCAAATACACAACCTTCAGACAATTCCCACTACTGCAAACCCCTCACCCCACCAACTTTCTCAGTATGTAAGGGCAACATTTACAACACATACCTATTATTGTGCCTTTGTTCCACTTTTCTTTCTGCCCTTGTCCAGACATCTTGCTGTCAGAGGTTGGGAGTTATGGGTGTGGGTACAGAGTGCATTCAACTGTGCAGGCATGTCCATTATTTGTAAAAGCAAACATGAGAAAAAGGATTATTGAGAATGACCACTGGCAACAGTACCACACAGCACTTATATTCACAAAAAGCCTTGGCACCTCTGCTACACATCTTTCAATATGTCAATAATATGTGTAGCATATTCTACACAGCACTGTGACTTCACGGTATGTCAGTGGCAGAGCAGTGGGTGTCACTGACATGCATAACAGATGAAACTGCAGTTATCTGCACATGGCACTGTCAAAGGCAACACTGTACCTAGGGCAGTACAAGCCAACTGCCAGGAGAACATGCTAGCCAGATCCAGACAGTATTAACTACACATACACATAGCTTATTGACCCCTGCATAATGTGGACAGGCAACATGTTTTCATGTGTATTGGTAAGGCCTTGACAATGTGTGCTATGCTGCTATTTCCGTGCAAACACATATGCTACCGCATTTGTGTGGGTATATTGGGGTGGGGCACACCTGTCCACTGCACACATTTGCACAGACTGTGCTGGTAATTGCTTTACATTTTGGTTCAATTTACCATACTACTGTGCCCTATCTTGGGGACTGGAGGCATATCAGTAAAGAGCCCAGGTCAAATTGTACTGGCATACATTTGAGTTTCAGACTTCCTACCCTTCATAGCCTTACTGCAACTGTGGGTCCTGCTGTGCTATCACTGTTTGAGTCTGTAGGAGGTTAATTCAACATTGCCACCATTTGTATGCCTTTACCAGACATTTTGCTGTGGTTTTCTACAGGTGACTTACTGTGTGGGTGTGAGGGGTGGTTATGGGACCCCCACCCTGACATCCATGCCTGTGACCTATGACCCCCCACTTAGTTGTCCTCACACCTATACTGCAGTGGGATTTGCCACCTTAGGTACTACTGCATAGTGTGTGGAGGCCAGTTTTGGTCAGATATTTCCTGGTGGCCCACATAGTTGCCTGTTGTGTGCTGCTGTCCCAGTAGACCACCCCTTTCACTTGCATGCATGCAGCATTTCCATAGATATGCTAGCAGAACATACTATTTTATTCAATTATTGTTAAGAAGACTGACTTACCTTGTGCTTGCACCAGTTATGACGACAGTGCTTAAGGGCCGCCTATGTTGGATGCACACAGTACCTTGCCTATACATGGTAAGTTACAGGTAATGTGATGTGCGTGTCATCCATTTTACTGTGTGTGCAAGTCAGAGAGAGGTGTCAGTCCCTGGGGTCCCTACAGTGTCAGTATGTGTGCTATGCGTTGCCTCTTTGCCAAGGCCTGAGCATACTGGGCACACCTCCGTCTGCCTATGGGATCAGGCTCAGGGGCCTCCTTCTGTGAGTCCCTCTATGCCTGTGGGGACCTTGGCAATGGTGGTGGGCTGTGTGGCCCTTCCCCGTGATGTTCCTGCTGCAGCTGCTTCCACAGGATCATGCTGTGTAGCATGGCACATACTATGAACATATGTGCACATGTGGCTGGAGAGTACTGCAAGGCTCCACCAGATATGTCAAAGCTGCGGAACTGTGACTTGTGCATCCCAAAAACACACTATAATGATCCTGGTTTGTGTGTGTGCCTCATTATGGCATTCTTGTGTGGGTGTGTGTGCATTTCTGATAGGTGTCATCATCCATGGCTCTAGTGCATAGCCAGCATCCCCCACCAGATGGCCATATGGGATGCCCCCACTGCCAAATGTCTAGTACAGCTGTGATGAATGCCAGATGTGGGAGTCTTGATAGGTTCCAGGGCTGCCAGCACACACATTTATGATAATGCCCTGGGCATTGCACATGACCTGGCAGATGAAGGAAGGGAAGCCCTTGCGATTTATGTAGACCCTACCCTGTTTACCGGATGGTGCTTTGATGTGCATGTGCATGCAGTCTATGGCACTCAGTACGTCTGGGTATTTTGCTGCATGGTGGAAAAGATGCATATTGCTGGTCGTCTCCTCATGGGTGTTAGGGAAGTAAATGTGCTCACTGGCATGTGATACCATGGTATCCAGAAACTGGTGGTGTACCCTGGATGCAGACGCCTGTGAGAACCCCATGATGTCCCCAGTATGTCTTTGGAAAGTACCTGTAGCTACAATTCTTAAGGCTACACATACCTTGGTATCCACTGGGATGGGTTCCCCCTCTGTTGGTTCTAGCTCTGAGTTGAGGCTGGCACAGCTCGGTGAGTTGCTGAAATATGTCTCTGTCCACCCTGTAGTGCTCTACTATCTCCAGATTATGTAGCCCCTGGTAGGTTACCCTGGGTCTGAACACTCTTCTCCTCCTCCTTGGTCTGTGGCAGTTGTCAGCATTATCTTCCTCTTTGCCCTCAGCCTCTAGTACATACTGATGGATCAAAGCAATGGCAGCCCCTAAAATTTTTCTAATTAAAATTCCCCTGCATGTTTGTGGGAATAAAACGGACTGTAAGGTGTTTCCATACTTTATACTGTTGTGCTGCAGATGCTGCGTGTATGATTGGCTGACTATGATACATTCCAGCTGCCACCTATATTACTCATGGCTTTGATTTGACCACTATGAGTGTTAGAGGCATTACTGGTAATTTGTGCATGATTGCCTTTATTCTGCTGTTGCCTTTATTTAATTATTTTTTTACTTACATCTCCTCCCACTTTCAGCTATGCAGCCACCTGCCAGGTATATTGGGGTTCATATTACGTTGTTGAACCGTTACAAGTTCGAATGCCATATGGTCGAACCCATATGTTCAAACATGTAAAAGTTCGAAAACGTAAAAAAAATAAAAATAAACAGAAAAAACTTATCTGATGGTTGTAAGCATGGGGCAAGAACCCCTGCACCCCCACACCTCCACACTTTAAATATGCCAACTCTGAGATTGCACTACAGTGCAGTAAAAATAAATCTTCCTTTTCTGCACTGTACTGCATTGTAGTGTGATCTTGGTGTTGGTATATTTAAAGAGTGGGGGGTAAGGGGGGCACAGTCCCCCACGTGGGGGGTGGAGGGAGGTATGCCCCCCTGCTTACAACTGTCAGGTAAGTTTTTTCTGTTTTTTATTTATTTTTTTTATGTTTTCGAACTTTTACAGGTTCAAACATATGGGTTCGACCATATGGCTTTCGAACTTGTAATGGTTCGACAACGTAATAGGTATCCGTTGTATTATGTGCTTTGCCTGCCCATTGTAAGTTGCAAGAGTCCCATATTAGTGATTTCTACTTAATTTCTCCTTTATTGTGCTGCTGCCCTTTACTTTTTTTTCACATCTCCTCCCATTTTCAGCTATGCAGCCACCTGCCAGCTGTATTATTGGGTGCTTTACCCGGCCCATTTTCAGTTGCAAGAGTTCCATATTAGTGAGTTCTACTTCATTCCTCCTTTATTGTGCTGTTGCCCTTCATTTTTTTTACATCTCCTCCCATTTTCAGCTATGCAGCCACCTGCCAGCTGTATTAATGAGTGCTTTCAATGGTCCATTGTGTGTTTCAGTATTCCATATTGCTGTTTGTACTGCATTTCCCTTGTTCTGCTATTTCCTTTTACTTTTCCTATGTCCTTCCTGTTTAATCCCCGGCACACTACCCAGACCCATTTAGCTAGTGTAAACAGCAAGAAATGGTCCTCCCCTGGTTGTGAACATGCTCCTCAGTTCATGGAATAAGACTATGCAGACTCAGACACATACCCTCGCTTAGTTGTGCCTAGCTAAGCACAAACCCAGCCAACAGAACTCCAATGTGCTTACAGCAAGCATGAGACACCCCCTTTTCATGTTAGTTGCTCCTCCTGTTTACAAAGTGGTGTTAGAGCACTTACACAGTTAGGTGCAGTGTGACACTTAGAAGAATTTTGTGATTCAGTATAAGTCCCCTCATTAACATACCCCACCACCTTACTCCATAGTTACTGCACTACACAAGAGCCTTCCCCCTTAGCAACCACTATTCCCTGCCATTGTTTACTTTCTGCATGCCAGTGACTGTCATGGTAAAATGCAGATTTCCCCTAGAATTGTCTTTTCCCTTTTTTTTATTTTCCCCACCATCTCGTTTATGTGGCGCTTCCCCATACTTAAATGGCCAATATTGGCCCAAAATAAATTCAACTTTATTTTTTAATTATTGGGTGATTTTCCATGCCAATGAGCATATATTTGGCCATTGGCATGCCCAATCTATTTAATACATGCTTTTTTGGGAGCTGTCAGGCCTCCGTTTGCTTACTTGCAGAAATGTATTCCGTTAGTAACCGAATACATTTCTGCAAATAACACTGTTCCTGCACGGAGACCTGCATCCTTGCAGGATCACTAAATCAGCTCATTTGTATGGTTTTCACCAGCAAATGAGCTGATTAGCATATGGCACGGCTTTCTGGGCAGGAACAGTGTAGGGCCACTCATGCACGTTAAAACAGTGCATTCGCGGATAGCTCGGTGGCCATATTCCGTGCAGGAGCAGCTACACTGTTCCTGCACGGAATTTGGCGGTCATAAATACCAGGGCATGACATGAATACTTTTTGTAAGAAACAAATTTTCACACTCATTTGTGCCAGCACCCATTCATTGGAATGAACTTACCTCAATATTATTGCAGCTAAAATGTGGTAGATTTGTAATATGCATTAGAAATAAATAATACATAACTGATAGCTCAAAAGCATGTAATAATGTCTGCAGAGAGACTAGTAGTAATCTGTTGTAATTCTGGAGTCAAAACAGAGGCCTTTGCTGCCAATTTTCCATCCTGCATGTCAACAAGTCCTCACGTTCCTACAGACTTGCCCCACAAACAAATAAAAACCCCTGAGGGTTTGAACAAACTGCCATTTCTAACCTCAGTCTCTCATTGATCTCTTATAAAGAAAATTCCTAATCATGATAAACCAAAATTATATTCAAAAGTGTAGCTATGCATACTGTTTGTACTCCACTGAGTACAATTTTCTTGACATTACTTAAAGAATACATGGATATTTTAGGCCATACTCTGTCCACAGCTGTCTAAATTAATGCTTCCAATAAGAGTGTCATAGACTGAAAAAATATCCATTCAATATTTTTAGAGGGCAAGTGATGCAAACATTTATTAAATGGGGTGGGGAGAGAATGTTTCCATTTTTTATATGACGAGTGTTTTGTGGGGCAGCAATACGAGCACACGATTACAAAATTCTGTTGTCTGCCTACACCCCTGAGTAGATTTGCCATTCCATACATTTTTAAAACTATGCAACATCTTTAGCCCCCAGCCACCTACCTCTGCTGAAAAAGCATCTTCAAACTTTTCCCTCTGACTAACACATTTTTTGATCTGTGAAAAGTTGCCATCACAACGTCAATCCCCAAATCTAGCATAACTATATCATAGACAGCTTCAGAACTAATTGTGTTTTTCAGAAAAACCTTTTCTACACTCTCTGAGCTCCTTACATTTTTTGCTCAAAAGAAATGTACATCACACAGTGAAGCTTATAGGTTCTACTGTGGCAGTGGTTTCTGGAGGGGGTCACAACATCACTGTCATCCAAGTCCCTTTCACTAACAACCTGTGTCAATAAGCCACAGACAAGGAAAGGCCTCTGATGCCATTTCTTATCTTCTTCTGCTGACTGGGCTCATACTCAGCAGCCTTGGGACTCTCTCAAACTGCCTCATAGATGGACCTTCAGACAAAAGTCTGACCACACTATGTTAAGCTTTTACAGTCCACTACAAGAGTGCCTCAGGCATCTGTATTTAGCCCTTTTTCCTTACTGTGTTTATAAACACTCTCATCATTGGCAGTCCAGTCTCTATGCCACACTGAATACAGAGAACACCACACTGGTTTGGAATGATCAAAAGATTCACAGATATTCCAAGGCCACTGAGTCTCATGAGCTATATCTCCTTGCCAGTACCCTCCCTTAGGCAGTACTTCCTTCCTCCAGGAGGGTCATACCAGTCAATCTTGGAGAAAATGTGTGGACCATCCAGTCATCTAGTTTAAGTTCAGATGATGATAGTGAGTTGCACTGCTTAACATGCAAGTAAAGCTTTTGAAAGAGGTTTAGAAGGTATTTGGTTGGTAGGTTATAAATCTGTTCTTCCCTTCACCCTCCTCCCGCTCCACCTTAATAATATGTGCTAACCCTAACAACAATGTGCATCTTAAGTTTTAAAAAGCTCTTAATACAATAGTTCTGCTAAATGAAATACCTCTGGCACTTACCACATGCAAGTGCACACAAAGCGCTCGCACACACACACACACACACACACACACACACACACACACACACACACACACACACACACACACACACACACACACACACACCTAGTACATATTCCACTTACCTTTTTCGACAAAACAAACATTTAGTGTAACACCTATTAGGTTTATTAGGTAATATTAGGTAAACTGGACACTTGCACCAAACAACCCTGCACTTCTGACTATCGAACAAACACACAACACTCTCTGTCTGTCTCATTTAGTGGTGGTGTTTTATATATATATATATATATATATATATATATATATATATATATATGAAAAATGATAGTATTTGTTAAATAATAGTACTGGCATATTACAAAGTTATTGTCCGGCAAAATGAAATGGAATCTGTTTCGTTAATGTGAAATGACTTTTAACTGATTTTTTTCACTCTGACTTTAGCGACCTTTTATTCAAATTCAACTAGTATAGTATTTTACAATAATAAAGCTTTTAATGAAACTATTACTTTTCAGGCATATTGATTTAATTTAGTGGGAACTTTATTAATAATTTGATGCATGATATATCATCCCTTTTTGTTGCTGGTTTTATTAGATACTTAAATCATATTTTACCCTGTTGTTTTGCCACAAGGCCAAAGCCTGAATCACCAGACTTCATCTCCTCCATTCATTAATGAGTTAACTATGCCAAACCCTGCCATAGTGTACTTTTATTATTTGGTAGGATTCCTTTAAATGAAATGCCTTATTTTTTAACATAATATTTTGTATATGTTGTACTTGATTGTATTTATTCCTTTGTTGACCTATGTCCTTATTGGTATGGTTGGTTACTCCTTCACAGTGGATTGCATGAGTGCAATTTATGACATAGTGAGCCTGACTGCAGAACAAGACATCAGGAAAACTTTTGTAGCATGCTGCAAGGGCATACATTATTTAATATGAAAAGAATAGAGTTCAGAGATGTGTATTAGAAGTTGATAATATTTATTTGTACAGGGGGCATGTTTAAATTGATTAGAATTGCTTGTGATGTGTTATAGCACTACTTTGCAATAAAATATGGTAGGCATTTCAATTTTGTTTTCAGTAGCCACTCAGATTTTTGTTTCCATGCAGATATCAAAATTGTTGGTGACATATATCAGATTTTACTTCCTACTTGAACAACAGTGCCCTTCAATTGGATTTGAAATCCCAGCATTTGTGTAAGGTACTGTACTTTCATTGCGTGGCACTGTTTGATTCTACAGTTTATGTTTGTAAAGTGAACAGGATGAAGGAGTCTGTTAATTTTCTAACTAAATAAAGTAAAAATGTCTAAATACTCACTGTGATGTTCTATTTTCCTCATTACAAACTATGCTCAATCAGTCAATATTTTTGAACACACTGCTTAACATACTCCTAGTGTGTTTTATTATAATGGTCTCTGTTCCTTTTCAGTATAATTTATGTTGATGCTTGCCTTCTTATCTAAGATATGTTTGAAAATGATCTTTGGGACTCTACTTTCCAAGTTAACAAACAAATAAATGAATGGATTAAGTCATTTAATACCGTCATGAATATGGAATTTATATAAGTACTACAATATGAACATTCCTCTGTCTTTATGGTTGACTAACAATGCACAGTCAGGCTTAGAATACTTCAAAGTTCACATAATGGCTGCTAACCAGGGACATCTGCAACAGAAGGAAGTCTGCTTTACTTCACTTTGCAGAGTACTTCTTAAGTTATGGATTAAGTACGGTATTGATTGTGACATTTTAATGACCACTTTTAGCAGTTTTTCTGGAGCCACTGCTATCTCTCAGCACCATTTGCGTTTGTTTTGCTGTGTCCTTATCACTCTTCACTGAGTTAGTGTGCATCTGCCTAAAAACAGATGTACACCAGTAGGTGCTAAGGCATTTGACATTATACCTCTAATCTCTGGAATGCATTACCTACTGCACTATGTCTTTATGACAGTCCTGAAACCGAAGGATAATTGGATAGATACGTTTTTTATAAGTTCCCTATCCAGGACTGTCATTCCAGACATTCCTTCTGTTATGGCAGCATTGCTGGCTGAACTGACCCATATGAGATGCAAAGGCTTATGCTATATCAGGTCTAATACTAAGCATCTAATTTGAGAGATATCAAAAGTAAATGAAAATTGCAGCATCAGATTTATGAGGTTTCCCAGACAATGTTTATTTTGTAGCCTTAAGAAATTCTTTAAATTAGTCTTTTCAACCACAAAAAGGATAATGGCAGTTGTCAGATGCTCATTTTAAAATGTTTGCTGCTAATACTTTTAAGTCAAAAGCAATGTGATGGATTCTGTTAAATAATGCTATATGCTTTAGAGCTTTTAAGAAACAATAAGCTTTTATCAGTCTACAGTGTGTTTCCAGCACTATAATATATTATTAAGTCACTGACTTAGCATGTAGATTGGTCAAGTTGTTACAGGCAAACATTATCAGGAGGTGACAGTCCACTTTTACATGTAAGCCTGTGCCAGGTTCTAAAGTTGGAGAGGTCCTGAAGTAAAATCAGGATATGTTTTGATATATTAGCACTCTCAGGATACACACTGGACATACCAAAGTAGGTAGTAGTACTAATCTGCCTTTGATTGGTATAGTTCTCGTGGCAGATTATTGTGCTACCAAGGTAGGTTTGAATTTTTTTCAGGAGTTTGTGAACAAGTTCCATACAGACAGGTCAGAAGCTGAAGAGAAAAGGCAAACATTGTAGAACAGTCACTGTATATATTTTTGCTTTATCACTTCTATAAATGCCTTTACCTGAAGTATGCCTGCCAAAGTTTAGGTTAAGTTGACTGGGATAAATAAGCCCTTATGTAGTAATTGGGAATACCATTACTTGGAATGCACAGAATCATTCACAACATTGAAAATCTGTAAAACCATTTGCTGTAAAAATGTGGACCAAATGAGTCTGTAAACTGCAAAAATTGTACTGAATTGGGGCTCAATAATCATACTCACTTTTCATAGCTGAACATGGCATCTGAGTGCATTACTGCAGTTTAATGTAATAAAAATTAAATATAAAACTGTTAAGACTGTGACGCCCCACCACCTCTGGGCAAGTAATCAAGGAGCCTCAATCCTTACCACTGGTACTAGTGGGGGACGTTCACTGGGAGAATGACAGGTACACACACAGTACCTCCAGATGCAGCTCTCTGCATCAAGCACAATCAAACACAATTTCCCTTAAGAGCACATGGGGAACACAGTCAGACTGGGGCTGGTTTCTCACTCTAGTCCAGATCCAGTAATACTCCCAACTGGGACAGCTCTACAGTTGAAATGTCAGCTGAGTGTCCAAGCCAAGACTTCCAACACCCTCTCTCTCCAACCAGTGCTTCGTGTCCCTGCCCAAGTAGAGGACACACACACTCTTGGAGACTTGACTTACACACACACACACACACACACACACACACACACACACACACACACACACACACACACACACACACACCTGGCAAAGGTTGGCACAGGTTTACTAGCTATGCCCCCTTCTGCCCACATTATAAAGCAGTTACCACCACCACCAGACACTCCTGCCGGCTACCTTCAGGCCCTTATAAGGGTACCTAACATACTGAGTGAAATTAATATTAATACAAATGGTAGTCTGACAGAGCAAGGCTATTAGGAGTGCCCCACACAGTGTCAACAAATAAATATGCAACTATTCTCAAAACTTAAATATCTCTACAAAGATCAACCACAATGAAAGGTTTAAACATATTTAATAATAAATAATAAAAGAACAAGAAAATACTTAGCATATATTCACAGTGACATCAGCGTTCAAAATTACAGGAAATATTTAAAATAACACTGAAGGACAGACTCAGACAAATATAGAAAAACAATATCTAAACCAAGTTTTTCTACATTCCTGACAGAATCTAAGAGAACTACTATTCCCTACTTACTTAGAGTAAGGCAGATGATGTGTTGAGTGGTCCTTCTTGTTGTCAGGGCCAAGACAGAATACAGAATGCTCTGTCTCATTAAGAGACTTTTGAAAATAATATCTAAAATATTACCTCTGGGATAGCTTGCAGAATGATATAACGTCTGCTCTTCTGACTTCTAGTTCCTATGCAAACCGCCATTGCTGGAAGCTGGCAGGATTTAGCACCTATTTGTAAAAATACACACACAATGGCTTTTGCTCAGATCTGTGACAGGTGCTGGAAGTCATAAAATAATTTCATACCTCCACTCTTCCAGGGTAGTAATTAGTTCATTCCAAAGACAATACAGAAAGCTTCCTGGTACAAACTTTGTGTCTCTGACTGCATTGAAACCTGTGAGACAGCATCTTTATGGCCTCGCCAGAAAAGCCATTTAGTTTCAGATATATTTTAAAGTTTGCTGGACTGAGGCTAACTTTCCAGTTTCCTCTGTTAAAACATATACATTTAAACAGTTACAAAAGTGCACATACATTTCCATTTTCTCTAGAAGGGCACACTGTGGATATGTTTAAGCACAAGCACTTTACAAATACCTTTTCAACACAAACATCTGTACAAATCAGTCTGATATACACATGACACACAGTTCCAATACATTTGTAACTCAAGCATCTTGTATAAATCAGTTAATATTTACAAATGACATATAATTACTTACAAAATTTCAGCTAGCTTGCTGGCATTACCTCTTATAATCACACCTCTCCCCCTTCAAAGACTCAGGCTAGTTTTGCAAGTGCCCCTTGAGAAACACTGCTTGAGAGGAATGAGCCTATCTGGGAATACATTTCCCCATACCCTGTCTTGAGATCCTAGCTGCCTTGACTTTGCTGACCCTAGTACAGTGCTGCACTGTCATATCATATGCCTGCAACCCTAGGCTCCACCATAGTAACTTGGGATTTTGCTGGTTGGTTTGGTGTAGCCATAGATCCCCCTCAGACTCCTCCTGACTTCTACTGCAAATACGTAGCACCAGGGCCTCCCTATCATGGTAAGGTTTCATGGTGTTAACATGGTAGAATTTGTGCCTCTGCCTCCTGCCTAACAGTACTACCATGTAGTTAACAACACTGACCTTCCTTACCACTTTGAAGGGTCCCCCCCAAGCTGCTTGCAGTTTACTGTGTCTAACAGGAATGAGAACCATAACCTGCTGCCCCACAGCATACTCTCTGGCTCGAGCATTCCTGTCATACCAAACCTTTTTTGCTGTTGGGCTTCTGCTAGATACTCCTGGGCCTAGCCCATGAGTTCCCTGAGCCTTGTCCTTGTGGGACTCACACGCACCCTGCCACTCATCGGGAGTCAAATCTAGAGGCCCCCTCACCTAATGCCTACACAGCAACTCAAAGGGTGAAAACCCTGTGGATTCCTGGGGTACCTATCTGTATGAAAACAGCAGATGGGGCAAATATTTGTTTCACTCTCTCTTAAACTGGTCTGCAAATGCCCGTAGCATGGTCTTTAGTGTAGAGTTTGACCTCTCTACAAGACCATTAGTCTGGGGATGGTAGGGGTGGTCATTAGGTGCTTCACCCCACAGTGCCTCCACAGACAAGCCAGCAGGTCTGACATGAAATTGTCACACCCACAGACTCAGTGTGCCACTCAACCATAGCCAATAAGGCAAAACAACGTACCAAACACACTAGTCATAGGTGACTCTATAGTCAGGCACACTGATGTCCCACTCACCAGGCTAAACAAGGAAAAGGTTACTGTCAGCTGCCTGTTGGGTACCAGGATCTGCCACATAACCCACGCACTCAGGTCACTCCACAACAAGTACAGATATGACTGTCATTGTCCATGTTGGTGTGAATGACCTGAGACGTACCTCCCTGGACTACATGAAGAGAGACATGGAAGAGCTCTCCGATCTTGTAGCCCAGGCAGGTATGACCCTAGCCCTGAGTAGCATTCTGCCATTGCCCAGAATGATACCACAGTACAAGGACAAATGATTGACTTCAACAATTGGCTAAGCTTCTGGTGTCATTCTAAGGGGATCCAGTATCTGTCTGCTTGGGATGACATGGTCAACAGACCACGATGCTTTGCCACAGATGGCCTGCACCTGTCGCCCCTAGGATCCCGAATACTGGCCAATGCTCTTGCTGCCCCTATAGGGCCTTTTTTAGGCAAGGTTCAATTGACAAATTCACCACCATAACAGGAGCAGGCAAGCATAAACTGAGGGTAATGCTACTCAATGCTAGAAGTCTAAATCTCAAAATGCACTCCCTCAAGGCACTCCTTAAAATGGAGAACATTGATATCTGTGCAGTGACTGAGACCTGGTTCAAGGCTCCAGAGAGCACGCCTGCACTACCACACTGTAACTCATACCACACTTTTCAGCCATGTAACCTGGACCGAAACACCAAAGGCGGAGGTGTGTCCATATTCATTAAGGATATCCACACCTCCAGGCTAGTCGCTCAGCATAATGCATCCAAGGTCATCCAAGTGCAACTATCTCTGGGAAAAACTGCAATCCAAATTGTAGCTTGCTACAGATCCCCCACCATGCCCCAGGATTCCCACTGCTCTTTTCATGATGCACTGGAAAATATTAGGGTTCAACCAAACACCATAATAATGGGTGACTTCAACTACCCCACCATTAACTAGGAAAACTACTCGTGTACCAACTCCTTAGCTCAACGCTTTCTGGAATTCAGAAACTCCAATGCCCTGGATCAACTTATTCACACCCCCACCAGGGGCAACAATATCCTAGACCTAGTCATTACCAACATGAGTGACCAGTGTTCCACACCTGAAGTCAACTCCTCGTTGGTCTGATCCGACCATAAGCTAATCACCCTTGATATCCACATCCCACTCCCACCCCCATTAAGGAAATCATTGTAAAAAATTTCTCCAAAGCCAACTTCATGCTTCTTAAGACAGAAGTGGTGAACTTCATGACACCCATGCAGATGGACAATACAGTTACAACTGCTGAATCCTACACAAATGCAGTCTATAAGTACTTACACAAGTGCATGGATCGTGCTATCTCAAACAGAGCCAAGACGCTATCCCACCAAAAAAGGAAGCCAATCTGGTGGTCCCCTGCCATAAACAAACTGTACAACAGAAGGAAGAAACTGTTGCAAAAGAGAGTAAAATCCCATGAGTGGAGGAGCTCCCTGGTCAGCCTCAGTAGGAAGCTGAGATCCCTTATAAGATCCTCCAAAGCTAGCTAAGAAAACAAAATCACCACTAATTCTAAGGACAACCACAAAGCATTCTATAGCTATGCCAAGAATCTTGATGGCAACACCCAGATCTGCTCTGAGTTACAGCACAATGGCACAAAAATTACAAAACCAACTGATATTGCCAACATCCTGGCAGATGGGTTCAGTGCTAACTTTACCCCCCTCACCCCCTAAAGGGCCCATATCTATACAGGAAGAATGCAGACTCCCTGTAATCACAACTATGCAGGTAAAAGCTGCACTCTCTAAAGCCAAAAACACAGCATCCATGGGACCGGACAACATCCCAGGCTGCATTTTACATGAACTTTAGGACAAACTGACTCCCCACTTAAGCACCATGTTCAATAATAGCCTCACATCAGGCTTTGTGCCCACTGAATGGTGAACAGCAACAGTTATCCCACTACACAAAGGGGAAGCCACCACTGATCCCGGGAACTATCGACCTATTAGCCTGATGAGCCTGGTCTGCAAGGCCATGGAACGTATCACCATGGAACTAATAAACAAAGACATTGGTAACATCCAAAGTCTGGATCCCTCCTAGTTCGGGTTTGTGAAAGGCAGATCATGCCTCCTGAACCTGATCGACTTCTTTGAGGCAGTCATCAAAGCTGTAGATGAGGGTAAGGTGGTTCACACAGCCTATCTTGACCTCGCCAAGGCTTTCGACACCAAACCCCATTCTGGAATTATAGCTAAACTCACTAAACTAGATATAAATCCCTACGTCACAAGATGGGTTGCCAATTGTCTCACTGATAGAACCCAAACTGTAAAAGTTGCAGACTCCAAATCTGACCTCAAAGCAGTGACAAGTGGAGTACCACAGGGTTCCATCCTGGGACCTCTCCTGTTTGGTATCTACTTCTCTGAAGTACAGGCTAACACAGAAGGCCTCTGGCTAATGAAGTTCACAGATGACTGCAAACTAAGAGCCATAGTCAAGTCCCCAAATGATGTGGACATCCTACAGAAGGGCCTCCGAGCCATGGCCTCAAGCTCAATGCCAAAAAGTGCAGTGTCATCCCCTTTGGTAAAAACTCTGTACCCATGAATGAACACATAGGCAGCAATCTACTTAACACCGAATGTGTGATAAGAGACCTTGGTACCCAGGTGGACAGTAGTCTCTCCTTTGATAATCACATCGCCACAGTAGTCAGGAAGTCATTCTACATGGCACACCTCATCATAAAAGGGTTCTCATCCAGGAAAAAAGAGGTAATCGTTCCCCTCTACTTGACACTCATTAGACCCATTATAGAGTACAACGCCCCTTTTGGAATGTACCTCACAAGACATCTGCAGCAGCTGGAAAGGCCACAGAAGTACCTCACAAAGAGGATTACTGGCCTCAAACAAATGCCCTACACTGACCGTCTCAAAAAACTCCAGCTTTACTCCGTAGCATATCGCCTACTCTGAGGTGATCTCTGCCTAACATATAAAGCTATGTCAAACCCAGAGCTGTTGGACATGCTACACCTAAAGAAATCCCAATCCCTCCGAGCTACACGCTCTAGGACCTAAACCTTGTCACCGCAATAAATAGGACATGCTGGAGGGATAGATTCCTGCCCCAGAGACTTCCCATTCTCTGGAACAGGCTACCCATCAATGTCAAGCAAAGTTCTTCATAAGCACTCTTCAAGAAAAATCTTGATGAGTGGATGGGAAATGGGAAATACACCCTGGGGATCACTTCTGTGTCTCTACTCAACAGTGGCACAGGAAAATAACTTTCTTGGGTGGTGTAAGCCAGGGAATCTTGTTGGCTAGGCTTACGTAGGCCCTTGGGCTGATAGCCTAGTACCTACCTATGAACTTCTTTCAGTCAGTATTTCTCTTGGGAAACCTACCCTGCTGAAAATCTCTAGCAAAACATTTGCCATATTCTCTACTTCAATGGAGGAAAGAGCCACTGCCTCAGGGTATCTGGTAGCATAATCTACTACCACTAGGATATCCTTCTTTCCTGGGGAACTCTGGGTACTCAGCGGCCCCACAATATCCATAGCTACCCTCTGAAATGGCTTCTCAGTCACAGGCAAAGGCACCAAAGGAGCTTTGACCTTGTCTCCTGCCTTGCCTACTTTTTGGCACTGCTCACAGGTTCTGAAGTACCCTATTACATCCCTTGCAATTCCAGGCTAATAAAAGTTCTGCATTATACGTCTCTTGGTACTCATTATGCCCATATGACCTGCAAAAGAAATGTCATAGGCTATGGCTAGAAGTGTTAGATGGTAGGCTCTGGGCAGTACCAACTGCTGTATTCTCACACCCTCTAGCCCTCCCTCCAGGTTCCATTCTCTATACAGTAACCCTTTGTTCCAGTATATGGAATCCCATTTTCCTTGAGAATCAGGTTCCACCCTAGTTACCTCCCTCAAGCCTTGTAATGTAGGGTCTGAGAGATGAGCCTGTCTCATCTCTCTATTTGTAACCCTTCCCAGCTCCCTTTCCACAGGAAGTCTGATATCCTCTGACAGAGGTGCCTTACTTTCAGCCTGGGTACTACTACTCTCTTCTGCCCTTGCAGTCACTCTGTCCAAGGGAACATCAGTACCCACCAGCAGCTGTGGCTCACCTTCAGTCTGACTGCTACAGGGTAGCTCCCTCCCTGAAGTAGCCACCTCACCAGTCCTGGCTTCAAGTGTGCAGTCTGTCTGGGTCCCCCCCAGGCTACCAGATCCACATGCCTGTACCCAAGCCTGACTGCTTGTAACTGCATCCACGCAAGGTACTGCATTATCAAAATCATTCCCTATCAGGACATCTGCAGGGATATCCTCAAACACACCTACTTGGTTGCTTCCTTTCCACCCTCCCAGTCAAAGTGAACCCTAACCAAATGTATTTGGAATGGGGTCCCTCCTAAATCTCTGACTGAAGCAGACTGCCCAAGCAAGTAGTGCTCCTCTTTAACCATTGCAGGCTTCATAATGGTTAGGTCAGAGGCTGCTGTGTCTCTTTTAGCAGTGGCCTGTTTCCCATCTACTACGATAGGACATAACCTCTTGTGGTAGTTTGGTACCCTTGTTGTCTCCAGACAACTTATCACTGGCATTCTGATATTACCACTTGCTGGCTCCCCTACCTTTTGCTCCCCACATTGCCTCTGTGGACATCTATATGATACATGGTCCCATTGGATACATTTAAAACATTTAACCACTGATCCTGGCCTTGTACCTGAACTAGTGGCTTCCCTTGTTACTGGTGGACTCTGTTGTGGTGGCTTAGGCTGCCCACCATGGGTTCCCTTATATCCATGTGCAGCACTAGGTATCCATTTCCTGTGCAGAAATGCCCTGCTTAATAAGTAGAGATTCCCTTTTTCTCCGGTGTTGTCTGTCTGGTCAGGATAAAGCAGATGAACATTCATGGATTCAGTTCAAGCAGCTTTATTACACAGAAACACATCAGGAATGAGGCTTTGTAACTTAAACTTAAATAAACTTATAAACAGACTGACTACCACACTCATAACATGTTAACACTCTGGCTGTTCTCTCAAAATGGCACTGCTGTCTGCACATGCTCACTATTTATATGCATGTGCTTACATCTGGAAATGCTTCTTAAAGGTACATACACACACACTGTTCTACACCCAGCTCATATGTGGTGTTGCATTCCCTGTCTGCCAACCAGATTGTCATGTCATCAGGCAAAGTGCTAAGGGCCTGTTCCCTCATGAAAAGGACTACCAGTCCTTCAAAGGTGGTGACTTGACACCCACTCACCCACCTATGAAAATAAGTGCTCAACTTAGTAATATAGTCACACATAATTTCATCTGCCTTGCGTCTGTTCTCACAAATCTTTTTTCTATAAGCTTCAGGTGTTAACTTAAACACTCTAATAAACATTTATTTACTTTGTTATAGTCTAAACAATCAATATCAAACAATTTAGAAACAGCAGTTACACGTCTACCATGGAGTAAGGAACTGTATTGCTTCTGCAGTATGGTTACTCCCTTCCCCCATTACCTCCATGACCCTGGTGAAGAGTCAGCATTTTCTTTTCATGTTGCCTCTGCCTCTCATTTTCTTTGGCTTCCAAATGCCATAGTTTTTCATTTTCTTCAGCCTCCAAATGCCACAGTTTCTCTGCTGATTCTGTTTCAACCTACAAATGGCACAATCTCTCTGCTGATTATAATTCCAAACTTTTGGACTCCGGTTCAAGTCTTGTTCACTCCAGATGGATTTTTAAGTCCTCTGAGTAAAAGTTGAACTGTCCTGTTTCTGAGAGCTATACATCCCCAGTGTAAGTCTGGTTGTCTTCCTGGTTGCTGTTCTGTGGTGCAACTGTGATTAAGGCTGCAATAATTTCCCCTTTAATCAGATTGGCATGCCCCAGTCCTTTGGCTTGGCACATCTCAACCAACTGCCCCCTTGTTAGCTTGCCATAATCCTCTGCTGACATCCTTGCCTGCTCTCCCTGACTAACTAAGCTAACAAAAGTAAATAAATAAAACTATTGTGATATAAAACTCTGAATATTCACCATGTGTCTGCTTGAGAGTACAAACACCTTCTTTATTGACAACTGCTTACAGGATGCAGAAGTTTAATATCCACACCACTGTTATCAATATGTGATGTAGTGATCCCACCACTGCCAACCAACTGGGAGGAGCACAGGAACAAACACAGTACCTCCAGATGCAGTTCTCTGCATCAAACACAATCAAGCACAATTTCCCTTAAGAGCATATGGGGAACACAGTCAGTCCAGGGCTGGTTTCTTCCTCTTCCTCCAGATCCCCAATTAGACTCCCTACTGGCACAGCTCTAGAGCTGAGATCTCAACTGAATGTGCAAGCCGAGACCTCCATCACCCTCTCTGTCCAACCAGTGCTTCATGTCCCTGTCGAAGTAGCAGACACACACACTCTTGGAGATTTGATTTACACACAAACACACACCTGGGAAAGGCTGGCACAGTTTTATTAGCTATGGCCCCTCCTGCCCAGGCTATAAGATAGTTACCACTGCCACCAGACATTCCTGCCAGCTACCTTAAGGCCCTTACAAGGGTACCCAATATACTGACTGAAAATATTATTGCAAATGGTAGTTTGACCAAGAGCAAGGTTATTAGGAGTGGCCCACACAATGTCACCAAATAAACATGCAAATACTCTCAGAATTTAAATACCTCTACAAAGATCAGCCACAATGAAAGGTTCAAACATATCTAATAATAAATAATATAAGAAAAACAAAATACTAAGTATCAATATCCAAAAAAGAAGAATGTACCAGACCACAGCTGAATAAATAAATGTATTTCACGTAAAAAAGAGAGAAACCTGGTTTCCTGGTATCCTTAAGATCCATTGACATTTTGGATGTAAGGATAGTAAAAATTGACAATGGAGATTTTTCAGATTGAGATTTTTAGGAAGGAATACCATAGGAACAGCTATGTTCATAGGAGCAGTATGCATCCATCCTATGTCTTTATTAATGTTATGAAAGGGTAAACTTTGAGAGTCTCAAGGTTGACAGTATATGATCAGAGAATGGAAAGAGAGATGGATAACTTGGAGAAGAACTTTGTCATGAGTGGCTATAGTAAATGGGAAGTTCAACCAATAGTGGAAAAAACTAAACATCTAAGACATAAAGAAGCGAGGCTATTTTTCTCAGAATAGCAGGTTGAGACCCTACATAATGTAGAATGAAAAGGATTCATGAGAATCCCAGTGACATATGCGAGCAACATTAGGTTGCTACAGAATATTTTCAGTAGGAATTGGCTGATAAATGGGTAAGGGCATTGGTGGGGGATCACCCACATTATGCATATAAGAATAAGAAATCACTAAAGAGATTGCTATGTGATCCCAGAAATAATAAATGTAACACTGCCTTAGAGGATAACAATGATATTAATTTTGGTACATATCCTTGCAATAAATGTAACTACTGCTACACTATGGATAGTAGTGGAAATTTTGTCCAGCCAGATACTAGGAAAGAACTTAGTTTTAGGCTTATAGCAGATTGAAACACCACAAATATTGTGTATCTGGCATATTGTGTCATATGTCAGTCATTCTATGTGGGAATGACAACTTGTAGGTTTCGGGACCATATAAGGGAACATTTATATGACATCTCTAGGCAAGCAGAAATTAATGCCCTTGCAAAACATGTAATGGAAATGGGAACCCAACATGCTTTCAAGTTTTTGGTTATTGAGAGGGTGTTAATAGGTAACAGGGGAGGTGCCATTAGGAATTTAGTGGAAACCAAGGAATTGGAATGGATAATAAGAATGTGGGCTACCATGGGCAGGGGTTCAAATGATAAAATATCTATCCAACCCATTTTATCCAACAGACCACTTAGAAGGTGAACAATCTGCTTTTGTATTAGTTAATGTGTTTTTAATTGTTATTATATGTATATATGTGTAGATTTTTACACATATATAGTCTTTTTATATATATATTTATATTCATTATTGTTCTGTTAAAATGTATATGCTTTTAGGTAAAAAGTGTTATTTTAAAAGGTATTAGTGACAGACATATAGTATATTGCTTTAAGTACAATCATGCACTTAATTGGAAATGCTTATGCATTGGCTAAAGTTAGTTTAAAATAAGGGTAGTTGAATGTTTGTAATTTCTGATGAAGCAGCTTTGAGGCTGTGAAAGCGCTAACCAGGTTTCTCTCTTTTTTACATGAAATAAATGTATGGTCGATTCAGGTATGGCCTGGCATGTACTCCTTTTTTGGATATTGTTGCTAACTTGTGTAGAGGATCCATTTACCTACACCATCTGCGGTTTGGTCTTTGTTTAAAATATTAAGTATATACCCACATTGATATCAGAGTTCAAAATCACAGGAAATATTTAAAATAACATTGAAGGACAGACTCAGCCAAATAAAGAAAAACAGTATCTAAACTAAGCTTCACTATATTCCTGACTGAATCTAAGAGAATTACTATTCCCTACTTACTTAACAGAGCAAGGCAGATGACGTGGTGAATGGTCTTTCTTGTTGTCATGCCCAAGATAGAATACAGGGAATGCTCTGTTTCACTAAGAGACTTCTCAAAATAATATCTAAAATATTACTTCTGGGATAGCTTGCAGAATGACATCACTTCTGGTCATCTGATTTCTAGTTCCCATGCAAACCCCAATTGTTGGGAGCTGGCAGGATTTAGCACTTACCTGTAAAAATACACACACAAGGGCTTTTGCTCAGATTTGTGGCAGGTGCTGGAAGTCATAAAATAATTTCATACCTCCATGCTTCCAGAGTAGTAAATAGTTCACCCCAAAGACAATACAGAAAGCTTCCTGGTACAGACTTTTTGTCTCTGGCTGCACTGAAACCTGTGAGACAGCATCTTTATGGCCTAGCCCATAAAGTGATTTAGTTTCAGATATATTTTAGCATTTGCTGGACTGAGGTTAATCTTCTAGTTTCCTCTGTTTAAATATATACATTCATTTAAACAGCTACAATAGTGCATGTACATTTCTGTTCTCTCTGGTAGGGTACACCGTGGCTACATTTCAAATACAAGCACTTTACATATACCTTTTCAGCACAAACATCTGTACAAATCAGTCTGATATACACATAACGCAAAGTTCCAATACATTTGTAACACAAGCATCTTGTATAAATCAGTTTGATATTCACAAATGACATATACTTATTTACAAAATTCCAGCTAGCTCTGCTGGCAGTACCTCCTATCGTCACACTGACAATATCAATAACAATAAATCTTAAACACATGTTGAAAAACAGATTATAACTGGGTATTTTGGAAAAGGCAGCATATAGAGTACCTTCTTAAATACCTAAAACATCTGTCTATTTCACAACAATGATGTGGGCATTACAGTGTTTCAGCATTAAGATCTATTTTTACATCTTCAATATCCAAGGTTCTGTCTTGATTTCTGGTCACAGTTCATGTTGGGTTTACAGATGGTCCTTATAGATTTTCTTGAAACACTCATGTTTTCCTACCTCTCAGAACTGGTTTACAAGCTAACCCATGTTGTTCATATGTAAAGTTTTACATTTGCCAATATCTAAAACGTGTCAATGGACCACTTCCCAGTTAACAGATGAAAAAGGAAAAATAAAAAATAAATAAATAAATACTTAACCCTCATATACAGTTAGCTTATATTCCCTGAATAACACGAAACAGGAAACAGACTAATCAGACAAAAGGGACAACAGTTGCTAGCAAAAGATAGAATGCACTCCTGTTTTCTAGTTTCTATCTCTTCCTCACTGGATATTTATTTTATTTGTTAACCAACCTTTCACACACGTTTCTTTTCAGGGATACCACAGAAATACTACCTGCAGACAGAAAGCAAAGGAATCAATCCCATGACTGCAGGACAAAGCTCATTAGATGCCCATAGTTTCAATACTCTGTACAAAGCTGCCAGACAGCATCCATCCCTATGTGCATAATGCGAGATGTGAATGGAGCTGACTCAGTGCCTTACATGTCGGACTTAAATGTACCAATATGTGAAACTGCTAAAATGACTAAAGCTGCAATGGCATTTAAAAAACAGATGATAAAATCATTTAAAATAAAGTAAAGATTAACATAAAGAATCATGAAAAATTAGAGAGACAAAATTAATCCCATTTGAGTGCCGTCTTAATGAATGACTGAAACTTGCTAATTCAAATGTTGAGAATTTGTTGAATGGCCTGAAGATAAAGTTGCAAAATACTTTAGGCTGACATTAGTTTCATAGGTAAGCCACTTGGTCCCTTAGTCTGCTTTGGCACAGAGAAAGAGGATCTGATCACACTGAGACTGGTATGAAGTCAGGAATGTACTCAAAAAGCCAAAAGGGTTGGTGAGAGAAGAAAAATAAGTGTTAAGGAGCCAGGCTTCTTCCTACTTGAAGTCTGTCAGAGAATCTTATATTATAAATGGCTGAAAGGGCTATTGGCACAATAAACACAAATCTAAGATTAGAGTTACATTAAGAGGGATATGAGCAACACTGTGCACTGATTATAATAGCACTATCAAATACACACACAAACACACACACACATATATATATATATATATATATATATATATATATATATATATATGTGTGTGTGTGTGTCTATAAATATATATATATATATATATATATATATATATATATATATATATATATATATAAAAACACATTATTAGCTCAAAATCCTGAAATATCAAATTTCAGAATCTCAAGCCTATAAAGTCTAACGGACAGAAATCATGAACCCGGAAATGTCGAATCCGACAATGTCGAATCCGCAATACGGATAGCGCGTTAGATGAGTGTTGTTTATTTTAGGGTTTAGGGGATGGACTGTGTGTTTGTGAGTGTGTTGGGACATTTTATGTGTGGGTTAGGGTAGGTAGGTCAGAGTGTGAGTGTGTTAGTGGTGGGAGTGGTGGTGTTTGTATGTCTGTGATGTGTGTTTGTGCAGGGGTGTGTGGAAGGTGTGGTGCTGGGTTGTCTGTGTTATGGAGTGTAGTGCGACCTGGGAGTTAGTATATATTAGTAGGGGGGGTTGGGGGTGCAGGGAGGCTTTCCCTCCTGCATATAGTAAGGGTAGGAGTGTGTTTGTTTATTTGTGTGCGTGTGTGTTGTATTGCTTTTTGTACAGTGTTAGGAGGTGTGTGTGTTTGCATTTGTAAGTGTTGTGTAGTGTGTGCTGTGTCTTTTCCCGGTTTTGTGGTTTCGTGAGTTTGGGTTTCACAGTTTTGTGGTTTCAGGAGTTTGGGTTTTGCGGTTTTGTGGTGTCGGTTATTTGGATTTTCGACTTCATGGTCTCGAGATACTGAAATTCGATATTTCAGTATTTCGAGATTATGAAGTGAATCCATATAGATATATATATATATATATATATATATATATATATATATATATATATATATATATATATATATATAGGTTCATAGGTTCATAGGTAGGTACTAGGCTATCTGCACGAAGGCATTTATAAACCTAGCCAGAATGTGTTGGCTTTCACCACCCCCTTAGATTAGTTCCCTGTGCTTCTGTCCAGCAGTGCCACTGAAGTGATCTCCAGGGTAAACTTTCTGTTTCCCATCCACTCGTCAAGGTTTCTCTTGACGACTGTTAGTGAGGAGCTCTGCCTAATGTAGATTGGAATCTTGTTCCAAAGCATGGGAAGTCTCTGAGACAGGAATCTATCCCTCCAGCACATGCAATTTATTGTTGTTGTGAGGCTTAGATCCCTAGAGTGTGTGGCTCGAGGGGATATGCTTTTCTTAAGATGGAGTATGTTCATCAATTCTGGGTTGGACATGGTCTTGTATGTCAGGCAGAGATCACCTCTGAGTAGGCGGTCTGCAACTGAGTACAGCTGGAGTTTCTTCAGTCGAGCTGTATAGGGCATCTGTTTGAGGCCAGTGATCCTCTTGGGGAGGTACTTCTGTGATCTTTCCAGCTGTAGCAGGTGTCTTGTAAGGTACATCCCAAATGGGGCATTGTACTCCATGATGGGTCTGATGAGTGATGAGCAGAGGGGCACAATGACCTCCTTTGATCTGAATGCGAACCCTTTGTGATTAGGTGGGCCACATAGAAGGATTTTCTAACCAATTTGGCAATGTGATTATCAAAGGAGAGATTACTATCTACTTGGGTCCCCAGATCCGTTATTATGTCTTCCATATTTAGGGGACTACCACCTATGTAGTAGTTTGTGGTTACTTTGTTTTTTCCAAAGGGAATGACTATGCACTTTTTGGCATTTAGCTTGAGGCCATGATTTTGACACCAGGTATCCGTCTCAGTGAGACCCTTTTGGAGGATGTCTGTGTCAGCCGGAGAGTCAATTATAGCCCCTAGTTTGCAGTCATCTGTGAACTTGGTCAGCCATAGTCCTCCAGTGCTTGCCTGTACCTCTGAGAAGTATATGCCGAACAGGAGGGGTCCTAGGACAGAGCCCTGGGGAACGCCACTTGTAACTGGTTTAGAGTCAGATATAGCTCCTGCAACTCTCACCATGTGGGTTCTGCCCGTGAGCTAGTTGGCAACCCATCTTGTGACATAGGGGTTTATGTTCAAGGTTGGTGAGCTTGTCTATAATACCAGAATGGGGAATGGTGTTGAAGGCCTTTGTGAGGTCTAGGTAGGCCGTGTGTACCACCTTTTCCTTATCTATAGCCTTGGTAACTGTCTCAAAGAAGTCCACCAGGTTTAGGAGGCATGATCTGCCCTTAACAAAGCTGAACTGGGTAAGGTCCAGTGTTTGGAGGTTCCCAATGTCTCTGTTAATGAGTTCCATGATGATGCACTCCATAGCCTTGCAGACCAAGCTAGTCAGGCTTATAGGGCGATAGTTCCCAGGGTCTGTTGTGGCTCCACCTTTGTGGAGCAGAATAACTGTTGCTGTGTGCCACTCTGTGGGTACATAACCTGTGGAGAGGCTGAATTTGAACAGTGTGTTTAGGTGTGGGGTTAGTTTGTCTTTGAGCTCATGTAGAACGCAGCCTGGGACACCGCCCGGTCCCATTGATGCTGTGTTTTTGGCTTTCGAGAGGGCTGTTTTAACCTGTGTGTCAGTGATTTCAGGGGCTCTGCATTCTTCTGGTATGGTTATAGGCCCTTTTGGGGGTGAGAGGGGGGTGAAGTTTGCAATGAACCTGTCTGCCAGGATTTTGGCGATATCGGTCTGTTCAGTGTATTTTGTGCCATTCTGCACTAACTCCGAGCAGATCTGAGCATTGCCACTTAGATTCTTGACATAACTAAATAATGCCTTGTGGTTATCTTTGGAGTTCTTAGCAATTTTTCTTTCGAAGCTCGCCTTGGATGATTTTATGAGGGATCGTAGTTTCTTGCTAAAACTGATCAGGGATGTCTTCCCTTCTTGGAATTTTACTCTTTTCTGTACTAGTTTCCTCCTTCTGCTGTATAGCTTGTTTATGGCAGGGGTCCACCAGACTGGTTTCCTTTTCTTTGAGGAGTAAGTCTTAGTTTTGCTTGGGATAGCATGATCCATGCATTCTTGTAGGTGCCAGCAGAATGCATTAGTAAAGGATTTTGCAGCTTGGACAGCATTATCCTTTAGCATGGGGGCTTTGAAACTTTCCACCTTGGTCTTAAGTAACGTGAAGTTTGCTTTTGAAAAGTTTTTCATGGTGGTTTCCTTGTCCGAGGGTGGGGGTGGAATATGGATCTCCAAAGTGATTTGTTTATGGTCAGATATAACCAGCGAGGGGTTGACCTCCGGTGTGGAACACCAGTCGCCCATGTTAGTGATGACCAGGTCCAATATGTTGTCACCTCTGGTGGGATTGTTGACCAGTTGATCCAGGGTGTTTGAGTTTATAAATTCTAGGAAATGTTGGGCAATGGAGTTAGCACTTGAGTAGTCCTCCCAGTTAATGTTTGCGTAATTGAAATCACCCAATATTAGGGTGTTTGGTAGGACCTTTATGTTTCCCAGTGTTTCCAGAAACATGTAATGGGAGTCCTGGGACATGGTGGATGATCTGTAGCAAGCTATAATTTGAATTGCAGTTTTGCCCGTTGTTAGTTGCACGTGGATGATCTCTGAAGCATCGTGCTGTGCCACTAACCTGGAGGTGTGGGTATACTTGATGAATATGGATACGCCCCCGCCTTTTGTATTTCGGTCTGGGTTCTGTGGCCAAAATGTATGGTATGAGTTGTAGCCTGGTAGTGCTGGGGAGCTCTCTGGAACCTTAAACCAGGTTTATGTTACTGCACATATATCGATTTTCTCCTTACTGAAGAGTGCCTTGAGTGCATGCATTTTAAGGTTTAGACTTCTGACATTGAGTAGCATTGCCCTCAGTTTTTTGTTACTTGTGCTATTTACGGTGGTGGGTTTGTCTTTTGAGCCTTGCCTAAAAAAGGCACTCTGGGGGTGGCAAGAGCCTTGGCCATTATTCGAAAGCCTAAGGTGCAAGCCATCTCTAGCGAAGCAGCATGGCTTGTTGAGCATGTCATCCCAGGTGGACAGACACTAGATCCCCTTTGAATGACACCAGAACCTTAGCCAGTTGTTGAAATTGATAATTTTTTTTTTTATACCTTGGTATCATTCTTGGTGAGGGCAGGATGCCACTTAGGGTCAGGGTCATACCAGCCTGGGCTATGTGATCAGAAAGCTCTTCCATGTCTCTTTTCATATTCCCAACTTGAGGAGCAAAAAAGTCTGCTTAGACTCTTGAGACAAATAAATAAATAAATAAAAAACATCCTCACAATTGCTTAACAGTAGAAAGGAGCTTTTATGAGCTCAATGCTGCACTATCTAACATCTAGAAGTCATTCACTGAAGCAGCCACAATATCATCCACCCCAACTAAAATTAAGCCTGTACTGCACTCATACATGCTTAAATGAAGGCTGGCACTGTACAAAAATGCCTGATCAGCATCTCCACAAAGATACCAATTTTGCACCAAATAGCTTGTACTCAGGGCAGTTGCCTCTTGCACCTCACCCTAGCTATGCTGTTGAATAATATGGTCTGGTATCCTGCATCTGTTAAGCAGTCTAAACTGAATGCTAATAATGCTGTCATTGTCTGTCTTCTGTCAGTGTTGTTATTTCAAGCACACTAATACCAAAGTGTTATGAGGGACTAAACAAAAATACAATGTCCCATGTTTGCTTGAGAAATAGTTCAGCTGCAAACACCAGGAAACCTCTCTCTCTTCAATCTAATTTGTCTGAAAATTGGAAAATGTAAAAACAAAAATTCCCACAAATCAGATTTATTTTTGAGTCCAAATGAAATATTTGAGAAGGCTTAACAGGCACAATTAACTACTTTAGTATATATTACAGGGGAAGAATCCCAGAACGTTTATAATATGGATTAATTTTATCAGAGTAAAAGAAGGATATATATACATATATATGGGCAGAAAAAAAAAAACATAAGTTTAACAATTTAAAATGGTTTTAAAATAATAATGTTAGATTTTCCTCTCCACAGTCATAAAATTGTGACTTTGGCACCACTTTCACCGGCTAAAAACATCAACCAATAAAAAAGACTGAAGCTGGCAAACATAGCAATGAGAAACATCCAGGAAATGGCATGTGATATGAGTGGCATGCATTGCAAACAGGAAATAATTTATGTATCTAATTTGTTTTACAGTTTCTTGACTTTGCATCATTATGCTTCCAATGAGTGAACAGCATTGGATTAACTTTGGCAATAACAGGTCTGTTTTAGTTTCAGCTAGCTAGCATACAAACAGGTGTGTGTGTGTGTGTGTGTGTGTGTGTGTGTGTGTGTGTGTGTGTGTGTGTGTGTGTGTGTGTGTGTGTGTGTGTGTCTGAGTTAGTCACTACCAAAGCCAGATCATGACCAAATGGAGCTCTAGGCAGGATAATGCCCCCCCCCCCCAGCTCTCCTTCCAGTGCCCTATTACTTGGATATTTCTCCTCAGTTACCATGGACACAATTTAAACCTGCCATAGTGAATACTATTTTCTTCTTTAATGATTACAGAGATTTGGATTTCATTTAAAACATTTATTTCAAATGTTATTATACAAACACCAATGGCCACTTGCTAAATAAAGCAGTCCCACATTGAAAACAAACTTTGCATAAGTAACAGTACGCTTCCTTTCCCTTGAAACTCATATTAATTTAAAATGCATTGAAACTCACATTCATTGAAAATGCATCTGGCCAGTGAAACCATTAAGTGTAACTTGGTCCCAAGGCTGTTTTCAAACCCTGGGCCCCCTGCACACATTTTTTGGACCATATATACATGCTTGTGTTCTTTGATTCACTTTCCTGATTATTTTTACATTATATTTCTTGTTTGTTTTTAATTATATTTCATGTTTAATACAGAAGCATTTGTTAGAGTGTGTTTTAAATTTGTACTTTTGAAAATTTTTTTCCGGTAAGCAGTGAAACAATATGTATGAATTAATAATGACAAAAGTACCCATTTCACCTCATTTCAACCATAAAAGGCCACTTAAATTGCTGTAATTATAATACACCAATATCTGTATTCAGCAATTATGGCCACTTTATTGATTGTGAATACATTACATGTCTGATTGTGATAAAACTGGCCATGGTAATGTATTCCAGCCTTCAAATCCAGCAATTATAGGACTACATCCTTATCAGATGTTTGTGTCAAAAAAATAATAATAATAAAAATAATAACCAAAGTCACACATTTTAAATTTGTTTTATACAAACACACAGTAGCCAAAAGATTCCAGTTTCATTCACATGCACAGTACTCCTGCAAGGCCAGATTAAAGGCTTTTTAAAATGACCAGATGATAGGTGCATAAGATACTTTCATCCACAGAGAACAACCATCCCCACCAGCAGTAATAGCCACTTTGGTGACTTTGTATACTCCTTATTGTTATGAAAAATAAATTACATGTACTTTCTTGGTAGCTTTGAATGAACTACAAGAAATTGTATAAAGATCACTACTATCATTGCATAAGATCCAACCATGTGTAGTGCAACTTTAACAGAATAGTATTTATAGGAGCATAAGAAATATTAATCACCTGATAATATATGCTAAGTTAATATGCACAGTCTCTGCAGAAGTAAAAGTCACCTGAATAATTCCACATTAAGGAAACTATTACTAATGCAGAGGTTGCTTTTGGGAAACAACTTTGCATTTCAGTGCTACAACTGCAGTGTCTGCCACTCTTGAATAAAAAATGCCTGTGCTATATTAAAAATGGTAATATTGTCATAACATTACCTGAACTAGATCAGCCATACAATAGAGAATGGCTGGCAAACAGCAATAGCAGGTTCATAGTTACTAGGATTGTACTCTTGGAGACCATCAAGGAGCCTATCCCAAAGTTCCAGTTCCTCCAAAGCACTGCCTTGTTAAGTGATTTGTTCATGTCATACAGCAAGTAAATGGAGGTGAAAAGATTCAAGCCCTGCACTGTTGTCACAAGCAGCTGCTCATTAACAAGTAAGAGTTTTAGTCTAATGCTCTAGCTGCTAAACTAACAATTTTTAACTTCATGAAGAAATCCTTTACATTCTGATCTCATAAAGAAGACTGTGCCATAGTAATATGCAACAATGACTACATAATGGATGCTGAAGATCAGACTGTTCTGATCATCATTACAAATAATGCAGACTATATGACCTGGCAAATGTCAACCCCTTTGCAATTGCTGGAGGCTGTAAAGAAGGTACTGCAAAAAACATATTACTAAAATTCAACAATTGTTGACTACTAAAATGCAGCATGTTTTGCTTTATCCAGGTCTAATAATGAATTGATTTATTCTTTAGTGCAATAAATAAAACAGAACAATTACAGGCAGTATAAATGCTACAGTAACTTTTATTCAACAGCCCACAAGTTGTAGAAAAATCAGAAATATTACTGTATACATAATACTGCTATATTTGAATGGGGCTTACATGCTTGAAGGACATCCACATCTAATTTTTGACATCCCTGTATCTTCTTTGTTATCAAGAAAAGCTATCCTTTCTGATATGATTCAGTACAGGTCTGACCTACTTGAATGGGTAATAATGCTGTTTTGTTGCAACATACATGTCCAGAATCAGCAGAGCTGGACTGTGCACAAATGTCGTACTATGAAAAGTAATGAATTAGTCCCCCGCTGGCCATATAGGTTCATAGGTTCATAGGCTCATAGGCAGGTACTAGGCTATTGGCCCTAGGGCCTATATAAGCCTAGCCAAAAAGGTACTCTGGCTTTTGCCACCCAAGAAAAGTATTTTCCTGTGCCCCTGTCGAGCAGAGCCACAGAAGTGATCCATGGGGTGAATTTCCTATTTCCCATCCAATCATCAAGATTTTTCTTGAAGAGTGCTAATGAGGAGCTCTGTTTGACATAGATAGGTAGTCTGATCCAGAGTATGGGAAGTCTCTGGGACAGGAATCTATCCCTCCAGCATGTTCTGTTTATTGTGGTGACAAGGTTTAGGTCCCTAGAGCGTGTAGCTCAGAGGGATTGGGATTAACTGGCTATGTCAATGTATCAAGCCTGGCTAACTCTCTCTAGAATGTGTAAAAATCTGCTAACCAGTTTACTGCGTAATTTAATTTAATCCTGACTTGCGCTCAGGATTAACTGTAACCTGTGGAACTTGTTTAACTTGCTTACTTATGTAATCTCTGTAAATAGTCTGTTTGTAATATGTATTGCTGGTATTATGTAATGCTGTATCTGCTTACCCTTGGAGCTTTTCTCCCCGGGCCTCCACTGAAAATGGACATGCATCCAGTCTGACTATCCCAGTCAACAAATGTAAAATAAATAAAAAATAAAATAATTTCTTTAAGTGGAGCATGTCCAACATGTCTGGGTTTGACATAGCTTTGTATTTAGGCAGAGATCGCCTCTGAGTAGGCGATATGCGACAGAGTAAAGCTGGAGTTTTTTGAGACGGTCCATGTAGGACATCTGTTTGAGGACAGTAATCCTCTTTGTGAGGTATTTCTGTGGCCTTTCCAGTTGTTTTAGATGTCTTGTGAGGTACATACCAAAAGGGGTGTTGTACTCTATAATGGGTCTAATGAGTAAAGGGGAGCAATGACCTCTTTTTTTCTGGATGAGAAACCTTTTGTGATGAGGTGAGCCACGTAGAAGGATTTCCTGACTACTGTGGTGATGTGATTATCAAAGGAGAGACTATTGTCCACCTGAGTCCCAAGGTCTCTTATCACACTTTCAACATTAAGTAGACTACCACTTATGTGGTAGTTCATGGGTACAGAGTTTTTACCAAAGGGGATGACAATACACTTTTTGGCATTGAGCTTCAGGCTATGGCTTTGACACCAGGCATCTGTCTCAGTAAGGCCCTTTTGCAGTATGTCCACATCATTAGGAGTTTCAATTATGGCTCCTAGGTTGCAGTCACCTGTAAACTTTGTTAGCCAAAGACCTTCTGTGTTAGCCTGTACTTCAGAGAAGTAGATACCAAACAGGAGAGGACCCAGGAATGAACCCTGTTGTACTTCACTTGTCACTGGTTTGAAGTCGGATTTGGAGTCTGCTACTTTCACAGTGTGGGCTCTGTCCATGAGCCAGTTGGCAACCCATCTTGTGACATAGGGATTTATACCTAGTTTAGTGAGCTTATCTATAATTCCAGAGTGGGGGATGGTGTTGAAAGCCTTGACGAGATCTAGATAAGCTGTGTAAACCACCTTAACCTCATCCATGGCTTTGGCGACTACTTCAAAGAAGTCAGTCAGGTTTAGGAGACATGATCTGCCTTTTACAAACACGAACTGGGTAGGGACCAGAGTTTGGAGATTACCAATGTCTTTGTTTATGAGTTCCATGATGATACATTCCATGGCCTTGCAGACCAGGCTCGTCAGGCTAATGGGGCGGTAGTTCCTGGGGTCTGTCATGGCTCCCCCTTTGTGGAGTGGGATAACCGTCATGGTGCGCCATTCAATGGGCAAAAAGCCTGAGGTGAGGCTATGATTGAACATGGTACTTAGGTAGGGTACCAGTTCATTCTGTAGTTTGTGTAGAACGCAGCCTGGGATATTGTCAGGTCCCATGGATGCTGTGTTCTTGGCTTTGAAGAGTGTGTTTTTTACCTGTGCAGCCGTGATTACAGGAACTTTGCATTCTTCCGGTATAGAGATGGGCCTTCTAGGGGGTGAGAGGGGGGTAAAGTTAGCATTGAACCTATCTGCCAGGATGTTGGCAATATCAGTTGGTTCTGTATATTTACTGCCATTGTGCTGTAACTCAGAGCAGATCTGAGTGTTGCCATTGAGATTCTTGACTATAGCTATAGAATGCTTTGTAGTTGTCTTTAGAGTCAGTGGCAATATTGTTTTCATAACTAGCTTTGGAGGATTTCATGAGGGATCTCAGCTTCTTACTGAGGTTGACCAGGGAGTTCCTCCAGTCATGGGATTTCACTCTTTTTTGCAACAGTTTCTTTATTCTTTATGGCAGAGGACCACCAGATTGGCTTCCTTTTTTTGGAGGATAGCATCTTGGTTCTATTAGGGATAGCATGATCCATGCACTCGTGTAAGTGCTTATAAAGTGCATTTGTGTAGGATTCAGCAGTCGTACCTCTATTGTCCGTCTGCATGGGTGTCATGAAGTTTGCCACTTCTGTCTTAAGAAGTGTAAAGTTGGCTTTTGAGAAGTTTTTATGGTGATTTCCCTAATTGGGGTGAGGGCGGGATGTGGATGTCTAGGGTGATTAGCTTGTGGTCGGATCTGACCAACAAGGAATTGACCTCTGGTGTGGAACACCGGTTGCCCATGTTGGTAATGACCAGGTCTAGGATATTGCTGCCCCTGGTGGGGGTGTGAATAAGTTGATCCAAGGCGTTGGAATTTATGAATTCCAGAAAACGTTGAGCAAAAGAGTTGGTACATGAGTAGTTTTCCCAGTTAATGGTGGGGTAGTTGAAATCGCGCATTATTAGGGTGTTGGGTTGTACCCTAATACTTTCCAGTGTATCAAGAAATGAGGAGTGGGAATCCTGGGGCATGGTGGGGGGTCTGTAGCAAGCTACAATTTGGATTGTGGTCTTGCCCAGAGTTAGCTGCACTTGGATAATCTCGGATGCATTATGCTGTGCAACTAGCCTGGAGGTGTGGATATCCTTAATGAATATGGACATGCCTCCACCTTTAGTGCTTTGTTCCGGGTTAGGTGGCCGAAAGGTGTGGTATGAATTATAGCCTGGTAACACAGGGGTGCTATCTGGAGTTTTGAACCAGGTCTCTGTCACTGCACAGATGTCGATGTTCTCCATTTTATGGAGTGCCTCGAGTGAGTGCATTTTGAGGTTTAGACTTCTAGCATTGAGTAGCATTACCCTCAGATTTTGCTTTCTTGTACCTGTTACAGTAGTGAATTTGTCATTTGAACCTTGCCTAAAAAAGGCACTATAGGGGTGGCAAAAGTCTTAGCCAGTATCCGGAATCCCAGGGGCAACAGGTGCAGGCCATCTCTGGCAAAGCATCATGGTCTGTCGATCATGTCACCCCACACAGACAAACACTCGATCCCCTTAGAATGACACCAGAAGCTTAGCCAATTGTTGAAGTCAATCATTTTGTCCTTGTACTGTGGTATCATTCTGGATGATGGCAGGATGCTACTCAGGGCTTGGGTCATATCTGCCTAGGCTACAAGATCGGAGAGCTCCTCCATTTCTCTTTTCATGTAGTCCAGGGAGGTTTGTCTCAGGTCATTCACACCAACATGGACAATGACAGTGTTATATTTGTACTTGTTGTCGAGTGGCCTGAGTGTGTGCATTATGTGGTGGATCCTGGCACCTGACAGGCAGCTGACAGTAACTTTCTCCTTGTTTAGCCTGGTGAGTGGAACATCAGTGTGCCTGACTATAGAATCACCTATGACTAGAGTGTTGGGTACATTGTTATGCCTTATGAGCTGTGGTTGAGTGGCACACTGAGTTTGTGGGCTGTGTGTCATTTGGGTTGTGTTGGGGGGGTGGAGTCTGCTTGCATTTCTGCTTTGGAAGTCCCTGATGCTTGGGCAGATTTTTATTGAGAGCCTCTGTGAATGTAGGTGTGTGTTTTGTGTTTCTGTGTGTGTTTTGGTGGTGTAGGTTTTGAGGGACTATGTGATGAGTGTGGTGTGGTGCAAGTGCTTACCTTCTCCTCTTGACTGTCTAGTCCAGTCTTGGGTGAAGAGAGCTTTGCTTCCAGTTTGGCTATATAAGTGCATCTCTCACAGGTTGTAGTGTTGGGTGGTAGGAGGAGAGGGTTGTCTGTGTACATGAGGCAATTGCTGCATTGCCCCAAGATGTCCAGATTCATCAGGTAGACAGTAAAAATCACCAGGAGTTGACCCTTAGACATGCCTGGATAGGTTCTTATTTATAAAGTACTAAAAACTGCTTTCCTCTAGACAAGTGAGGAAAGTTGAGTGCTGTAGTAATTTGCAGCTTATTTAGTGCTTACAAAGAGTTCTGAACAAGTGCTGAGTTCAAAGAAACAGATGTGAGTGCTGAAACTAGAAAACTGGCTAGTTCTAAGAAACAAAATTAAGCTAGAAGGCTTCCCTCCAACGCAGAAAGGCTTGGGGGCTCGGAAGCCTTCAAACAGTCTAGCCCACTTACAGGAAAAGCAGGAAATAAGCTTAAAAATGTTTTTTTTCTTTTCCAGATGCTCTCTTTGTACACAGTAGGAGTGCCTGAAATCAGAATATGATCTCACTGCACTCAGTTGAGTGAGCAAATGAGATGGGCCCAGGAGTATCCAAACACAAATTTACAAGAGGGGCGGGCAGTTTCAAAGCCACCAAGATTAACACCAAAACAAAACCAAGGAGGGTGGGTGAGTAACTAACTGAAAAAACAGAGTCAAAACTTCCAGTTCAGTTAATATTCAATGCAACAGAAATAAATCAATTAAAATGCTGTATTATTTGAAAAAAGTGCAGATAAAAGGTACTTAAATTCTCTTATACATCCAGTTGAATACAGCTAGATCTTAGCTGGCCAAAGCTCAGGTTTTAAGCAGAAAATATTCCAAAATGTACCACTTAAATAGTCAGTAACAGAATATCAATGAATGAGACTACCCCCGACTGCAATTACTGTCTATGCAGGAATTCTAACAGGCAATAAAATCTAGCAAGCACTAACTGAAAAAACAGAGTCAAAACTTCCAGTTCAGTTAATATTCAATGCAACACGAATAAATCAATTAAAATGCTGTATTATTTGAAAAAAGTGCAGATAAAAGGTACTTAAATTCTCTTATACGTCCAGTTGAACACAGTTAGATCTTAGCCGGCCAAAGCTCAGGTTTGATATTTGAGAGACAGACACTGAAATTAGATATCTACTTCCCATTACTTGGCTGTCTCTTCCCATTCATCACAAACACTGTTCAAGCCTGTTAGTGTACACACCATTTTCTTCTTTACTTTTACAACCATCACAGAGATTTAGATTTCATTTAAACTTTTATTTCAAATTTTACAGAAAAAAACACTGACATCTATTTTCTAAACAAAACAAACCACTCTCACATTGAAAACAGACTAAGCATGAGAAACAGTTAACTTCACTTCCCTTAAAATTCACATTTAGCGTAAACGCATCTGGACCTATTAAACTGCAAGAGATATGCTGGGTTTACACTCTCCATTTTGTTTTTTGTTTTCATAAATGTGCTTGGCTTGGTATTTTTGTTTGTGAGAAACAGACACTGAAATTAGCTAGGCTGCACATTTCACATGTTTTTTCATTGGTTGAATTGTTTGGGTTATACTTAAATACACATTGAATTTCTGGGCCTTTGTCTTTTTCAAGCCTGCATAAACTGAAGCACTGCTGGTGATTCCCAGTTAGTTTTTCTCAACCACCCTCTCCTTTGTTGCTCTGCTTTTTAAACCTGGTGAGTTTAAGCTGCCCACCCCTACTGTAAATTGAGCTTAACAAACTCCTCCCTTTCTACACTGCTGTTAATATCTTGAATTATTTATTTGCCTTTTCTTGTGCTTATATTGAAAAAGTGCATTTTGTCTCTCATTGTTCTACTGATTTACTTGCTCTGAATTCTTTATCTAGCTAGCTATTGGATAAATTAGTGTACTTTTACACTCTAGCAAGCACTTGTTTTTACATCAAGAGGTCACTGGATTTTCCATCTAGTGCACTGGGAGGTAGCCTGGTCTGTTTAGGTTGGGGAAAGACTTGAGATTTCTGCATGTGGTTTTATTGGCTGGAGGGCTTATTAATCAACCTATCTTGTTTTTAGTGCCTTTATAAATTATGTACAATTGTGTGGCTCTTGGCCCATTTATACAAAGCCAAGACTTTTACTGAATAATTACACTTTTATAAGCTGTTTAAAGCACACTGCTGTATCCTCTTTTTAAGTTTGTTTGTGGTAGCATTTTGTATCTTTTAGGTTTGTTTGCGGTAGCATTTCACCCCAGACACTCATTTACTGTGCTTTTACATTAGGAGGAAAGGGATTAGTCATCTTGGGGCAATAGGTGTTTACCTGGTCTATCTGAGCTGGGAAGCACACAAAGGGGCCATAAGTATCTTTTTGCACTTCTTGTGTATACTGTGACTGCATTTTAGCATTTTCAAATAAAATACTGTATTGTCTGCTGCTGCTTTAAGTAGTTAGTTACACTGTATTACATTGTATCTGTTAGCTGCACGGCTGTTGTAGGTAGTTTGTGTGGTCTTGTTATACCTGGGCTCCAAATCAACTATTCTACATTAAGAATGTGTTTTTCTGCACCCTTGTGGCAGATGTGTGCTGATCTAACCTGTCTGAGTTGGGGATTGCTGGTGGAAGCCTTATAGTGTGCTTTCTTGATTGGTAGTTAGCTTAAAACTTGTTTCTCTTTGCTCATATTTAAGCCTCACTTTTGTGTAGTGCTGCTCTTCATGCAGTGGCAGTTAGCAGTGTCCTTGTATAGACACAAAAGTCTAAAAGCTCAGTTTTTCCTAAACAACTGTCAGTGAAACCCTTCCAAGCTTTTCTGCTGCTCTAGGAGCAACTCAGTTGTGCACTGAGCAGTGTTGCCTTATTGATCAATCTTAGCGTATACAAAGTATAGGTCCCTCTTGTGGTCTCAGCACTACCAGCACAGTCCTGTCAAATTAACCTATTCCTTTCCCTAATAAAACATACCATTAGAGACTCATATCATAGACAGTTTCCCATCACATCTCTAGCCAGTCTGATAGACATGGACATCCTTAGGCAATATACCAATTGTCTCATGTATACTGTCAACCACTTACTCCTGAAATAAACAAATACTTTATGTGAGAGATATAGTTACACTATGAAATTGGAGGCAAATCTCTCATGTAAGGATAAAATGAATGCCAAATGGGTTGTCAGCACACACACTTCCCACACTAAATAAGGACATACCACATAAACCCACGTATGCGGAGGTACTCACTAATAACATACCAAGAGATCAGAGTCTTCCCAAACAAAAAACACTTACACACATAACAGTGCAAAAAACAACCACAATACAAAATAACACATACACTTACCACTGTCTCAGCAAATAAGGCGTAACACCATAAAACCTAATGTATTGGTCATAGGTGACTCCATTGTGAGACACATGAATGTTTCCTTCACTAGGCTGGATAAGGAGTGGGTTATGGTTAGCCGCCTATCAGGTGCCAGGATCCATCAAGTCACTCAACCACAAGTATCAGTATGACCCCGTCATAGTCCATGAGGGGGTGAATGACTTGAGATGTACAGTACTGGACTATATTAAGAGAGACATGACTGAGCTCTTGGATTATGTGCCACAGGCAGGTATAAGCCTAGCCTTAAGCAGTATTCTACCTTTGCCAAGAATTATGCCACAATACAAACAAAAAATGGTTGACTTTAACAATTGGCTTAACATCTGGTATCAGTTCAAGGGGATCCAATATCTGTCAGCCTGGGAAAACATGGTCGACAGACCATGCTGTTTGCCAGAGATGGTCTACATCTGTCTCCTCTAGGCTTTCAGATACTGACAAAGCATTAGCCATCCCTATTGTGCCTTTTTTAGGCAGTGTCAATATAATCAACCTCCCAACATAAATAAAAATCCCCTCTAGATAAACTCAAGGTACTGCTGCTTAATCCTAGGAGTCTAATCAAGAAACTGCACTCCCTAGAAGCACTTCTCACTTTGGAAGATGCTGACATCTGTGCACTCACAGAGACATGGTTCAAAGGCATGGAAATCACCCCGGTTATGCAGGGCTACAATGCCTTCCATACATTCAGACCACAAACTGAGCATGAAAGAACCAAAGGAGGAGGTGTATCCATCTTCATTAAGGATAAGCACACCTCAAGACTAATCAAACAGTATGATTGTCTTGAGCTACTCCATTTCTAATTAACTATAGGTAAAGCCCCTACCACATCATAGCTAGCTATAGGTCCCCCACCATGAAAACAGGAAAGGCATAGCACATATCTGGACTTACTGGAGTCACTTGCCATGCAACCCAACACCTTACTCATGGGTGATTTTAATTATCCTACCATCAACTGGGAAACGTACATGACCACAAACATGCTAGCTCAGAGGTTCTTGCACTTTGTCGATCCAGATGCTCTGGAACAGCTAGTCAGTACACCCACAAGAGTCTCAAATGTCCTCGACATAGTATTCACTACATGTGTGATGCCCTCCCTGTTAAGATTAGATCATAACTCAGTTTCATTCAATATAATTATAAGACTAGATACCCCATCAAGCTCAAAAATGTTTAGGAATTTTTCTGTGACAAATTACCTCCTACTAAGTGACAGTGCCTTTTTAGGCAGAATCAAAATAACCAGCCTCTCAACATAAAAAAAATCCTCTCTAGATAAACTCAAGGTACTGCTGCTTAATGCTAGAGGTCTAAACAAGAAACTACACTCCCTGGAAGCATTACTCAGTTTGGAAGATGCTGATGTCTGTGTAGTCACCAAGACATGGTATAAAGGCAAGTAAAGCACCCCAGCAGTGCAGGGCTACAATACCTTCCATATGTTCAGACCACAAACTGAGTGCAAAAGAACCAAAGGAGGAGGTATAGCCATCTTCATTAAGGATAAGTACACCTCAAGAATGGTCAAACAGTATGACTCTCTTGAGCTAATCCATGTCTAATTATCTATAGGCAAAGCACCTTACCACACCATAGCTAGCTATAGGTCCCCCACCATGAAACAGGAAAAGCATAATGCCAACCTGGACTTACTGGAGTCACTTGCCATATAGCCCAATACCTTACTCATGGGTGATTTTAATTATCCTACCATCGACTAGGAAACTTACATGACCACAAACATGCTTGCTCAGAGATTCTTGGCTTTGTCAATGCAAATGCTCTGGAACAGCTAGTCAGCACACCCACAATAGTCTCAAATGTCATAGATGTAGTAGTCATTAATACGTGAGAGCATCGCATTCCCTCCTGTGTGATGTCCTCCTTGGTAAGATCAGATCATAGGTCAGTCTCATTCAATGTAATTATAAGACCAGATACCCCATCAAGCTCAAAAATGCTTAAAAAAATTTTTTTAAGACAAATTACTTCTTACTAAGTGATGGTACAAGGAGTATCAAAGCCCCCTCAAATGCAGATAACACTGACTCCTTTGCAGAGGTGTACACCAATGCCCTGTATAACCACTTAAGCAGTTGTATAGAATCGGCTGTACCCGACCAGATTAAAACCAGGTCATGCTGAAAAGCAAGCCACCTTGGTGGACCCCTACTGTAATCAGACTATACAACAAGAGAAAGAAACTAATGTCCTAGAACAAGAGGGAACTGGCTCAGCAGAGGAATAAATCCCTCTCTAGCTTAAACAAACAAATTAGAGATCTTCTCAAGTCCTCCATAGCTAATTATAAAGCAAAACTAGCCTCCCTAGCTAAGGGTAATCACAAGGCATTCTTTAACTACATCCAAAATCTGAAAGGAAATCTCCAGCTATGCACTGAACTGGTTATGGATGGCACCACCCATACTCAACTGGAGGTAATAGCCAACCTGCTACCTGGCAGTTTTGCAGAAAACTTCACCCCCCCCCCGTCCCTTCCATTCATCCCTTAAAATATACGTTCCACCATTCCTCAGCCAATTATCTCAACAGAACAGGTCATCTTGGCACTCTCCAAGGCCAAAAACATGGCATCAATGGGACCAGACAACATCCCAGGTTGCATTTTAAACAACTTAAAATTTGATCTAGTAGATGCACTTGGATCCCTGTTTAACCACAGCCTGAGAACTGTCTATGTTCCAGCGAACTGAGGACAACAAAAGTAATCCCTCTGCACAAAGGGGGACCATCAACTGACCCTGGGAATTGTAGGCCCATAAGCTTGACTAACCTCATCTGCAAGGCCATGGAAAGAATCATTATGGATCTTATTATGGAAGAAAGATACCCAGACAGTTCCTATAGTAGTAGGAGCAATGGGCCTTATAAAAAAGAATTTACAATCATATTTAGATATGTTACCAATCCATGTAACCCCATAAGAATTGCAGAAGGAGTCATTATTGGGCACATTGCGGGTGCTGTGAAGAGCACTTTTGGCTGACATCAATGATTGAATCAATACTAATTTCATGAACTTTAATCATACTTTGACTTAGGATTGGGGTCCATTCCCTTCATGGTATTAGGAACCCAAAATATTTGGAGAAATTAGAAAAAGGCAAAGACCTTATTAACAAGGACATAGGTAATCTCCAAACTCTGGACCCAACCTAGTTCGGATTCGTTAAAGATAGATCATGCCTGTTAAACATGGTTGACTTCTTTGAGAAAGTCACCAAGGCCCTGGACAAGGGAAAGACAGTGCATTTCACCTGTCTTGACCTAGCCAAGGCATTTTACACAATCCCTGACTCAGGTATTATAGAGAATTTCTCCCAACTGGAAATCAGTCCCTACATTATCAGATCGGTAGCCAACTGTCTCACCGACAGGACACATACTGTCAAAGTGAGTGACTTTAGTTCTAGTGAAAGACCAGTTATCATTGGCATACCACAGGGTTCTGTGCTGGGCCCTTTACTGTTCGGAATTTATTTCTCAGAAGTCCAGACAAACTTGGACAGCCTGTGGCTGATCAAGTTCACTGACAAATGCAAATTGGGAACAATCATTGAGTCCCCCAGTAATGTCAATATACTGTAGACAGAGTTAATGCAGACCAAAGGCAAAGATTAAAACTAAATGCAAAAAAATGCATTATCATTCCCTATGGGAAAGCTGACATCCCTGATAATTACATTACAGACAGCACCCCCTTAAGTGTAGACTTAGTGGTACGTGATCTGAGTACTCAAGTTGATAGAAATTTGAACTTTGACCACCACATATCCACAGTAGTAAGGAAATCATTCTATGTGACACATCTTATAAGTTAAGGCATCGTATCTAGATCTAAGGCTGTTATAATTCCATTATACTTGGCCCTCATCAGACCAATAATTGAGTGCAATGCTCCCTTTTGCGTGCACCTCACCAGACACCTGCAACAACTGGGGAGACCACAGAGGTTTCTCACCAAGAAATTACAGGGTATACAAATCACTTCTTACATGGAAAGAATGAAAGCCCTGTTACTGCATTCTGTCTCCTACAGGTTGTAAGGGGTGACCTGTGCCTGGCTTACAGGGCAGTCTTTGACCTGGCCCTGATGGAAATGCTATACGTTTGTAAATCAAACTGCAGGAGAGTCACTCACTCTAAGGATCTTAGCCTAGCCTCTGGCATGAACACGTCATGCTGGAGAGATAGATACTTCTCCCAGAGACTGCCACTTCTCTGCAACAAGCTTTCAATTCACGTGAAAAAGAGCCACTCCTTGACCCTGCTCAAATGCAACCTAGATCAATGGATGGGTGACTGCCCCTGTCCCTCCTGGACAGAGGAAATTGGTATTAACTACCATAGACCCTTACCTCTGCGAACTTCACTCACCTAACCATCGACAATTGGGGCAACTCAGGATAAATATGGCTAGGCTTAAGGGCTTTAGGGCCATTAGCCTAGTAAACTCTTATGAATCTATGAACCTATGACAGCATATAGTGAAGTGTTGAGTGTCTATGGGATGGGTGTAGGCATTCAAAAGACAAATGTACAGCATATTTGCTAACAGCCTGGGATAGCCCACTGAACACAAGGATCCCTTGTCAGGAGCAGCCCAAGAGTAATGAAGGCTCTTTAACAGCTCATAGCTTTATTCATCTGCACTAAGTGCTAGCAAACTGTTTTAGCCCAAACAGTGCATTTCACACTTGTGTGCCTGCAAAAAAAAAAAAAAAAGAGCTTAAGATAACTCACTCAAGCATAAAACACTGTTTTTGTATACTTCAATTTCTCACCTATACCTCCATATGGCACCCAGAACTTTTTTGTGTCTGGCTTCTTTAACTAAGTGACTTACTAGCTAATAATAGGCAGTATTAGAATGAGGAAGGTTTTATTAAATGACTGACACTAAGAATATTAGTCTAGGATGACCCGCAGTGGAGAAATTAATTGTTTTGTCCCTTATTATTCATAGTCTCAAATTTATGTTCATATATTAATAACTGAGAGACCTACATGTTATTGAGGTATATGGTGTGAAATACTTATGTGGGAGACAGGATATTTCACTGGCAATGCTTCTTTATATCACACTATACTGGAAATGTTTAATGGTTAATTGTTTGCTAGTAATTATGAAAATAAGCAATATTTCCATACGTACGTAATACTTCAAAAACCAAGTGACTTTCAACCTGTTGCATGACATTAAGTGAAACCTTAAAGTTGAAGAAAACTATTTTTGATATTTGCACTGTACATTGCACATCGTGAGGGATATCCAGTATTATTTGTTTTGCTAATTATACAATTAGGCATATGTTTTCATATTTTATTTATTTATTTATTTTTATTTGACATTTGTTTACCAGGAAAGTCCAACTGTGCCAGAAAGTGCCCTTTTTCAGTGAAGGCCCAGGGAGAAAAGCTCCACAATCACAATATTTCAGAAATTAAGTATAGATATTTAAAATCACAAAGCATTATGTTATATTACAAAACAGTGAGTACAAATATTTTAAATTACAAGTATCATGTTACACTACAAAACATAAGAGTGAAAAATGTTGTAATGAGAAAAACATAGAACATATGTTTCATAGTAGAGTGCAATGAAAAAAACATGAGTTGGAGAAAATATATGAGAAAAAATTCAGTAGTCATATTATTTGTTACATGGATCAGTATGAGGTAAATGAGACCTGAGACAATTCTAATAAGATATTTAAAGAGATATCAGAGATTGCATGATTACAGACCATGAGGTGAAACTGAGTAATGTCTTAGTATGAAAGAGGTGTTCCTATTATGGTTATAGAAGGAAAAAGGAAGAAGGATGAAGAGAAGGAAATTATAAGAAGAGTGCAGGGTAGGGTGCCTTCAGGTAGCTTAGGTGAGCAGGAAGGGAAGAGAAAAAGGTAGAGGAAAGGTCTACAGAGACAAATTAAATAAGTTAAGGTAGTGGGGAAAACAAAAAGGAGAGGAATAGGAGGCTGGAGAGGATTGTGAAGTGTGGTCTAGGTTTCGGAGTGAGTGAAGAATAGTGAGTAAGTCCAGCCAGGATTGGCGTCCAAGATTTTGTAAGGTATTTATTTAGGGAGCATTTAAAGGTGGGTAAGTTAGAAATAGTTCTGGTGGTCAGAGGTAAGGAGTTCCATTGTTTTCTGCTATTGAGTATGAATATAGGCCTTGTCCAGGGGATTTATTTGATTTTTTTATGGTGGGAAGTTGTTTGTCTTCCAATCTAAGAGTTCTTTATGGGAAATACATGTTGATTAAAGGGGTAAGAGCTGGGCAGGCTAATGGTTTATGTATGATTTTATGTATTGTTATAAGTTGAATAAAGGGGGGGGTTCCAGCCAGCTAAGGGTATGCAGAGCTTTGCAGTGATGGTTAAAGGAGGATGAATTAGTAGCAAACTTAGCAATATTGTTGTAGCAGCTTTCAAGTTTTTTTTTTTAATGGAGGATTGTACATTTGTTACAACTGGTGCTCCATCAAGTAGGGAGGACAGAAGATAGGTTTTGGCGAGAGTAATGTTTGAGTGTGTGCTCAGGAAATGTTTGTTTCCATATAGCATGCCTAGTTTTTGACAGGTTTTCTTGACATTGCTTTGGATGTGGAGGTCACATTTAAGATTATCATCTGTTATGACTCCTAATAATTTGGTATAGTGGACTAATTCAATTTCAGTGCCATTTGCTTAAAAGATTTCAAAAGATGCTTTGACAGGGGTGTTAGTTTTGGGGGTAAAGAGGAGAAGCTTAGTTTTGGGGGGTGAATAGGAGTTGTGTTGTTGTAAGCCAGGTTTCAATGGAGATAACAGGTTGTTGAGTGATTTCTTGGAGGTGAGTTAGGGTGTTTGAAGAGCAGATGATTGTAGAGTCATCAGCATATTGAATCAAAGTGCCCTTACAAGAGGATGAATGTAGCTTATTGATAAAAAATATTGAATAGTAGAAGGCCAAGGATGGATCCTTGTGGGACTCCTGTGGAAGTGGAAAGGTATGCAGAAATAGATCCTTGCCATTTTACAGCTTGTTGCCTGTTGGGAAGGTAGCTTGAGAAACATTGAATAGATGGAGATGCTAGACCCAGGGTGGAAAGTTGATTGAGGAGTTTACTATGAGAGACCATGTCAAAAGCTTTTGATAATCTAGAAATACAGCTGATACAAGTTTATTGAAATTGCAAGCTTTATTGACACTGTCTGTAAATTATAGTAATGCAGTAGAGGTGTTGTGGTCTGGCTAAAATCCATGTTGTATATTGGTGATTAACTTGTTTTGTAAGAGATAGTGGAGAAATTGTTGATGTATACACCTCCAGAGAAACTGTTGATGTATACTTTTCAAAGATTTTAGAGAAGGCAGACAGGATAGCTATGGGAGAGAAATCTGTAGTGTCAGTGGAATTATCTCCTTTATGTAAGTGGGTAATATGTGTCATTTTCCATACGTTAGGGACACAGGATTCTGTTACTGATCTATTATTGAGTGCTGATTGGGTATGGTATTGCATCTGCAGCTAGATTTAGGCATTTCTGTAAATACCTCAATAAACATGCACTAACACAGGAATTTCTTGCTGTCATGTGAAAGCTTATGTCTGGTTAACAAAAAATGTTCTAACAATATATGTCTAGGCTGTACAACTTTCAAGATATGAAAATGTGTTTGACAAAGTTTACAAAAATATAATTTGAGGATCGTGTGATTTATAATATATTATGGTATTTATTGAAAAGACTATGAATGCACCAACTATTATTACTGTAAAGAATACATCTTACTGATAACAATGGTATTTGTACAGTTTTAATAGTTTTTAATGTTCACAAAATACTTACATTTGTTTATCTTATGCTTTTTTTATGATTATTTTTTTCAGCAAATGCTCTGGAATGCAAGACGTATGCAGGTTGCTATAGGTGGGAGTGACATTCCACATCACGTAGGTACTAATGAGTTAAAATGTATTTGTAGTTAAAATATTAACAATAAATTCATCTTGCTCTTCAATTCATTTGCAGTTAAATAATAAGTCAGTGTCAGTATAACAGGTAGCATGCTTGCCTTTTGTGCAGAAGGCTGTGGGTTCTCTTCCCACTCCAGCATAAGGTGGCGCTGCACTCCTGAGTGCAACCTCCGGTCTCCCCTGAAAAGAGGATACTAGTCTAGTAGGTCTATCCTGGTCAATAAAGGATAAATAAATAAGTAAGCACACAGTCAGCATTAAGGAAACCAAGGATCACAACCAAAGAACATGGCTCATATGATGATGCTCCCTCCTGTTTACTGCAATTAATTTTCTTCCTTTACACATGTTCATAGGCAGTTACTAAGCATGCAGTCCAGGGGACCACTGAGGAACCCAGACCAGATTTCCAGTTGCCCCAAATCACTGTCTGCTTAATGGACTTGCTCAAGGGCAAGGTGTACATATGAGGCAAAATCACATATGTCATGAAAAACTGTGAACAGATAAGAGCAGACTACTCCAAATGCCTTACAAAGTTTACAGAACAGGTTTTGCTTCAATATGTACTTTGTGAACCAGAAAAAACTGTGAAACTCTAATGACCGACTGTAATCCTAAGTAATTTACTAAAGAAAACAAAAAAGTTAACAGATGTCTGGCACATACCCCTCAAGTGTACCATATTATAAGGAACATTCCTCATTTTGAGTATTAAAAACTGTATGTTCCTTGCACTTTCTCATTGCACGGCTCTGCCATACAGTAAGTGCTAAGATATTTTCTAACTGAAACTCATGTAAAATAATATTGAGTCATAGTAATTAATCAAAATCATGTTTTATAAGTATAAAGTAATATATTTTACCCATCCTGTGAGCTTCTTAGTTGAAGTTGTTAGTAAGCTGTAAGGAAGTGTTCCACATTTTGTCTATTTGTTCCATACTATGAGAGGTGATGTGCACATTTGTGAGATGGGAGGTTGAGAGCTATGTTCTGTGTGCAAAGTATGTCTATATACTGTCCTCTTCCCTCACAGTCCTTCAGCTGTTATACTATCTGATGTTGCCACTGTACTGTTACAGAAAGCAGGTCTCTGGAAATAGGATAACTAACTTCTGTGGCTGGGCAATGCTCTAACTGAATGGGCATATGAACTCTGGCTCTAATACAGTGTGTTTTTATATTGGGTGGGGGTGCTGCTTCAAATAAATGAGTTAGAAACATCCATTTATCTTGAAGAATATTTTTACATTTTTATTTTATTTTATTTTTATTTATATATGTTAACTGTGATGGAACTTGATGGAACATTTGCAGGTTCTGCCCATGGTAAACACAATAGAAACATCTTTTCTATAATGGAATATTATACAATTAGCACACAAAATGAAGAGAAGAGAGAAATATAAAAGTAAAATACAATTAACTAAATGGCATACAAAGGAAAAAGTAAAATAAAGACAGAATAGGAATGAACGAAGATTAATCTTTTCCAACATATTTATAAACAAGCTCCACACTGCAAGTAATCCAGTATGCATATAATGCAAACCTAATGTGTTTTGCCAAGGATCTGGAACAACTGCAAAAAGTAACCCAGGAATCCCTTCTACCTATTGAAAGTTGGCTGCATGAATCAGAGTTGCTCCTAAACCTCCCAAAATCTAAGCTAGTTCTATTTACCCCCACGCAATTCTCTTACCAGAAGAATTTCTTTAACCAAACCTCTTACATCTGTAGCAAAACTGAACTTGCAACCTACATAAAATGTCTAGGGACCATAACTTACAGAAAATTGAAATTTGTCTTTCATCTAAAGCAAACAGTAAAAAAAAAATACTTGGTGCCCTCTATTGGATAATGCCCTACCTTACAAATGACACTAGGAAAACAATTTCCACAACTTACCTACTCCCCACCCTTCTATACGGTGCTCCCATTTTTATAAATACTCAAGCCACTCAATCCTACTTACTCAATGTTACAATAAAATAGCAAACTTTGTTCTTAATACCCCATACAGAACAAACTACTGCTTACTCTAAAACAACTTCAGTGGACTGAACTGCAGCATACCCTTACCTTCTCTCAATTAGTTACTGTCACTACACGCAACCTAATCTACAAATCAGATAAATGCCCCAGCATCAACAACATAACTCATTCCTTTTTTACCAACAGAACCCTTCACTCTGCAGGCAAATACCTGTTGCTAGTTACAAAATCTAATAACTACAGGTGATTCTCTACTCTTCCTATATATCCAAATTCTGGTACTCCATCCCACTCATCCTAAAACAAACCCATAACCTCATAACATTTAAAGAATATCTGATGGAATCATGGACATGTTCATGCTATTCACTAGGGCTCACCTCAACTCCTTAATACCCACTAATTCTCATCTTCCAAATATCATAACTATGCACCATCACAAAATTATTCTTATAGGCATTCAAGAATCTGTCCTCTTCTGACTACCTGCCCTTTACCTATGAATCTTCTCTATTTACCCCTCCCATACCTTTTCTCTAGGCCCCTCCATTAAACTGTCTCTCCCAAACACCATGTCAAACTGACTTCACTGTGTTGTTCTATCATTTAAATCAATATATCTGCCTGTATTAACTGCCATTCTACTGTACTTCACAACCTACCCTTTCATCTCACAACTCAGTAACCCGTCATCTACTTACCACTATTCTTCATTACCTTTAATCTACACCTTGCATCTCTCTTACCCTGCCTATAACAGCTGAATCACTATCTATAAATGCCGAATGCAAGCTATATGGAAGCCAGTGTTAATAATGGACACTGCACTGTAGTTGTTCTGCTTATTTGTGTTGATAATTTGTCTCGCTTGTTGCTGATTATTTAAGGCTTTTAGCAATGCACAATGTAAATCAGGTATTTCTGTACTGCAATAGTTCTACTTAGCTGTTCTTAATGTTCAAGATAGTATTAAGTATTACATCAGTGAAATAAAATATCTCCTGATTGCCCTAGCATGCACTTTTTGACTTGTAGCCATTAACTTATAGTTGTTTGCAGTGTTTATATTACTCTTGTACTTCTCTTTGTTATTGTAACCCTTTTTAAGCTTAATGTATGTATTTTGTGTGGAGCTTTTCTTCCCAGGTCTCAAATGAAAAAGGACCTTGTGCCTCATCTGCCTATCCTGGTAAGTAACTAAATAAATAAATAATAAATGGAAAAGAATTGCATGTAACTCATCCTAGGTATTGATCCTAGTTTCATTGGGACTGGCAGTTGCAAGGAACGGCAGTATTAAAGTGAAAAAGGGGCTTGGTAAGGTGGGTTATGATGAGGTGTTGCAAGGAAAGAGAGATGGAGAAAGGAGGAATGGAAAGAGAAGGGATATATTCTTATGTAGCTTGACCATTTAAAATTCACGGAACACATGTGGTAGAGAAGCACTCAGGAGACAACACATCTGAATTTCCAAATAAAATCAGTTCTGGTGACATTACTACAGAGTTTGCCATTAACATTTAGCCCATGGTGTTCTATAGCCAAGTACACCTATGAACATATTTGTGTTTGAACATGATGCCATCAACAGACATGGAACATGATGCTTGGTATAGACATTCTATAAGTAGCACAAATGTACTAAAGCAATTCCCCACTTGGGTTCAGATCAGACAAGCCGCTCCTTCTACAAACATCTCTTCAGTTATCTCTAACTTGTGACCACTGAAGTGTCCCAGTACCAGCGGCAGTATACCTACATTCACTAAGTTGTGGTTTTCAGCTTGCAAGTTTGTAAAATTCATCAACAGCAGATATACTTAAACAATAACCCGCGGCTGAGTGTGGGTAAATCCAGCACTGCCCTCACCCAGCCATGAGTTATTGCTATTATACAACAACATTATTTAAGAAAACAAATACTTACTTTTCTTAAATACTGTCTTTGTATAATGTATCCGTGCTGCCCTTCCACATTTTGCAGCTATCCTGGGGCTTTTTTTGATGTGCTGTGCATGTGTACGGTACTTTTCTCATGCTTACTCAGTACATCCGTGCTGTGCAGAGGTAGCAATGGAGAAAGGAAGATCTCAGGTGCTTCTTCTTCTTCTTTTTACTGAATATAAAAAAGAAACCGGGAGACTTTTTATGTTCACAAGAGTCAGGACAGACAAAATAAAAAGATAAACAGGTAAGTGTTTTAAGTTTTGCAGAACGTACCTGATTATCCTTCCATTTTTGTCTGTGCTGTCTCTCTCGTTTGCTTCAAGTCTTCTGTTTTTTTTTTTTTTATTCAAAAAAAAGAAAGAAAAGTAAAAAAAAATGTGAAATATACTAATGGGAAAAAGACCGGGCAACCGGACTTTTTTCCGTTGGTATATTCCTTATTTACAATGGGCACACTGGTTGGGCTGGCCAATCAGCGTGCTCGTTTTTGAATAGTAATGGACAGTCATTGTATAATAGTGCTTTTATTCCTCACCCTGCAAAGTATATGGGAAGAACTGCTGAAGGTGGCTATGTTTATAAATGGATACCATGCAGTATAGAGTTTGGGTCAGACAATTTTAGATTCAAGAGTCTTGGATACTGGACAATATAGGGTTTAGTTCAGTGGAAACTTATTATTATGTAGTCTCACACTAAGTCACAATGTTGTTCAGGGAAAATTATTTGGTACAGCTTTCTTACTTTCATAGGGGTTGTCTCTGTTTCTTGATATGAGTGGAATGTTATTCAGCTGGTGAGACAATTTATCATGTTGTGATTTTTCCTTTCTCTCGAAAGAGGTTTTATAAACGTTTAGTTTGCGTTGTGTGGAAGACCTCAAAGTCCTTTTGGGTTGTTGCATGATATTAGTCTTGATAATTCATACCATATTTTTTGTTTGTTTTATGTAAGCTGATAGTACATAGTTTGTAACCAGAGTAAACCACAGCAAATCTTATTGCTTTATCAAAGGTCAAAGCTAATGTTTCAAAAACATTCCTAATAAGATCAGACCACAGCAAAGGTATCTTCACCCCCTCCCATCTATAAGCAACTGACTGAGGTTGATTGCTTATTGACAGCTTTGTCTTGTAACCTATGAAGTAAAAACAAACACTTTGATGATTTATAAGCTGTCATTAAGTGATATAGAGCTTGTAAATGGTCTATCAAAATGATCACTTTTTTAAAGTAGATAAATGATAAAATACCTTAAAAGCAGAAAAGTTTGACCATTAGACAGTTTACAAGCTGTTCTATAAGTAAATGAACTTGTAAATTGTCAAACTGTTTTTTAAAGGTTCAGTGTCCCCTTCCAGTCTGCATCCAGCCAGTTTGCCCCCCCCCCCTTCCAATGACATCAAATGAAGTCACCTATTGTCATAGTTCTGTAAAGTAGTTTGGGTAAGGAGACATAAATTATATTATCTCATTTCCAGAGTGAGCTGGAACTTCACTGTATACAACACTGGCAGCCATGTTTCTGTGTTCCTTAAAACATAAGTTTCATCAATTATTTTCCCAAGATATTTCTAACATTCTACTAAAGCCATTTAGTAATTAAATTAAAGTGAAATTAAATTAAAGAGGTTGCTCTTACACCATTATAGCATATTTTCTTCTAGTATGTTCTTAGACTACTTACCAAACTACATGAATATGGTGTTCTTTTCATTGTGAATCAGTATATTGTGATTTATGTACTTGCTTACTTGTTTGTTTGTCACTTTTTGTATTTGAGATAAAAGAATATTGTGTATTGTTCATTCAGTTGCATTCTTTTTCCTATATGAAGTTTCCCCTCATGTGACAGTACTTGTTTTATTAAAAGCCTTCTAACTTTAAGCTGTAGTAAAGTGCTTGCTGGATCTGTGGGGCGGTTATTCCACACAGCACTGCCATATGCCTCAATGATAATAGTTGTGATAAACTATTGCTTCTAATATATTAGTAAGGCATAAAGAGAGCAATAAAATATTACATGTAGGTTAAAAAGTAAGACAATCTTACTGCACATATGATCTGATAAAAATACTCTGGTATTCGAACACTTTATATAGATTTCTTTGGGGAGATGTGGCATTTGTTTGTTTTTTTTTTGATTTCGTAAAAATTGTATTAAGGCATTTGACATACAAACATTTAAACTATGTACCTCATAGGATGGACAAAGTTTTATATACCTTTATAGCAATTTATACTTTCTAGAACACACAGTAAGTGTCCTGTTGTTCACGTTGTCTAAATCACAGCAAAATTACATAATGTCATCTATCTCCTTGCTGGTTCTATTCAGTATTCTTAACTTTGAAGATCAGGAAAAGCACCTGGTCCAGATAGCTGTTGTGTAGAATTGTATAAATCTTTCAAAAATTAATTAGTCGTACTTCTCCTCCAGATGGTTTACCCAGAATTACTAGTTATACAATTGCTCATTTTTCCTCAAGCCAAGGTTTCTCAGTGGATCACTGGCTCAGTTGTGACTGCTCGTTACATGTTGTAGTGATGTGTGGCAGCTCAATTTGTGTTATTATTTGTGTACTAAAAAACTACTGCACCTCAGAGAAAGAACAGAATAGTTTTACATTGTTTTTACTATTAGTTTTTCTCTGACAAGTGTTGAACCTAGAGTGGGAATCATAAAGCAAGGAGGTATGAGTGTAGCCCCCTCACATGGTTGGCACTGTGATGATATGGGAAAGTGCCAGCATAGCCAGCTGGAATTGTGCAAAGAATGACATGTCCCTTGAATAGCAAACAGATTTATACAAGATGCTTGTGTTACAAATGTATTAGAACTGGATGTCATTTGTATATCAAACTGATTTTGTACAGATGCTTGTGCTGAAAATGTATTTGTGAGCTTTTCTTGCGCTGAAATGTATCAACAGCGCACCCTGCTGAAATGAAGAGAAATGTATATGTATTATTGTAACTGAATTAAATGCATATGTTTTAATAGAGACACTGGCACAGCAAAGGCTAACCAGATGGCTTACTTTAATAAAAATAAGTGAAATGTAAATGAGCTATTAGGTTCATAGGTGTGCACTAGGCTAATTGCCCTGGAGCCTTTACAAGCCTAGCCCATAGGATTACCCAGGCATCGTGCCACCCGACCTTAGTTCCCAGTGCCTCTGTCAAGTAGAGCTACTGGAGTGATCCCTGGGGTGAATTTTCTATTTCCCATCCACTTGTCAAGATTTCTCTTGAAGAGGTCCAGTGAAATGCTCTGTCTGACATGTATGGGAAGTCTATTCTATAGCATGGGCAGTCTCTGGGTTATGAACCTGTCCCTCCAGCATGTTCTGTTGATTGTGGTAATGAGGGTGAGGTCTCTGGAGCATGTGGTGTGGAGGGATTGGGATTTCTTTAGATATAGCATTTCTAACAGAGCTGGGTCAGACATGGCTTTGTAAGTCAAGCAGAGATCACCTTCAAATAGGTGAAATGAGACAGAGAACAGTTGGAGTTTTTTGAGTCTGTCCATATAGGACAAGTGTTTAAGGCCTAGGATCCTCTTTGTGAGGTGCTTTTGCAGCCTCTCCAGTTGTTGCAGGTGTCTAGTGAGGTATATGCCAATGGGGCATTGTACTCAATGATTGGCCTAATGAGGGAAGAGTAGAGACAGCAATGACCTCTTTCTTCCTGGATGCAAAACCCTTAGTAATGAGATGTGCCACATAGAAAGACTTTCTGACCATAGTGGCAATATGGTGGTCAAAAGAGAGGTTGCTGTCAACCTGTGTTCCCAGATCTCTTATAACACCTTCTGCGTTCAGTGGAGTACTATCGATGTGGTAAATCATGGGAACAGGGTTTTTCCAAAAGGGGATGACGAGACATTTTTTGGCATTGAGCTTAAGGCCATGGTTCTAACACCAGTTGTTGGTCTCGGTGAGGTCTTTCTGTAGGATGTCAACATCACTTGGGGAGTTAATAATAGCTCCTGACTTGCAATCATCTGAAAACTTTGTCAGCCAGGGTCCCTTTATGTTGGACTTCAGAGAAGTAGATATCAAACAGGAGAGACCCAGGATGAAACCCTGTGGGACTCCACTTGTGACTGGTCATCAGTCTGACTTGGAATCAGCTACTTTCTCACTGTGGGTTTTATCTGTGAGCCAGTTTGCAACCCACCTAGTGATATAGGGGAAGATACCTGGCTTATTGAGTTTTTCTATGATTCCTGAGTGGGGAATGGTATCAAAGGCCTTTGCCAGATCAAGGTAGGCTGTATGAACCACCTTGCCTTCATCCACAACTCTGGTGACTGACTCAAAGAAGTCAACCAGGTTGAGCAGGGATGATCTACCCTTCACAAAACCAAACTATGTGGGATCCAGAGTTTGGAGATTCCCTATATCCTTGTTTATTAGGTCCATGATGATGTGTTCCATAGCTTTGCATATCAGACTTGTTAGGCTAATGGGGGCGATAGTTCTCAGATTAGGTAGTCACTCCTCCTTTGTGGAGCGGGATGACTGCAGCAGTGCACCATTCAGTAAGGACAAAGCCTAAAGTGAGGCTGTGATTGAACAGGGCACACAGGTAAGGTGCCAGTTCACTCTGTAGTTCATGTAGCACACAGCCAGGGATATTGTCAGGTCCCATAGAAGCTGTATTCTTGGCCTTGGACAGTTCTGTTTTCACCTGTGCAGCAGTAATACTGTGTGCCTGGCAACCTACTGGTATTGTGATTGGTCCTTTGGGGGGAGGGGTAGAGTTGGCACTGAAATTGTCGGACAGTATATTGGCAAGGTACCATTATGCAGTAGCTCAGAGCAAATCTGGGTATTGCCATGGAGATTCTTTACATAACTATAGAAGGCCTTGTGTTTGTCTTTACTATCTGCTGCAATTCTGTTTTCATAGCTAGCTTTAGAGGATTTGATGAGGGATCTCAACTTTTTGTTAAGGCTGATAAGGGAGTTTTTCCAGTCTTGGGACTTCACCTTATTCTGTATCAGTTTCCTCCTTCTGTTCTAGAGTTTGTTTATGGCAGGGACCACCAGATTGGCTTCCTTTTTTGGAGGAGGGTGTCTTGGTTCTATTGGGTATGGTGACATCCAGGCATTTGTGTACATGTTTGTACAGTGCATTGGTGTATGATTCAGCCATCATACAACTATTCTCCATTTGCACAGGTGCCATGAAGTTAGCCACCTGTTTTTAGGAGCCCAAAGTTAGCTTTGGAGAAGTTTTCATGGTGGTTACCTTTGCAGGGGGGGGGGGGATTTCCAAGGTGATTAGTTTGTGGTCAGATCTAACCAGGGAGGAGTTGACTATTGGTGTAGAGCAACGGTCACCCATGTTAGTAATGACCAGGTCAAGGATGTTGCCACCTCTAGATGCGGTACGAATTAGCTGGTCCAGGGCATTGGAATTAATGAATTCCAGGAAATGTTGGGCAAGTGTATTGGTACATGAGTAGTTTTCACAGTTAATGGAGGGGTAGTTGAAGTTGCCCAGTATGAGAGTGGTAGTTTGGACTCTAATATTCTCCAGGGTGCTCAGGAACGTGGAGTGTGAGTCTTGGGACATGGTTGGGGACCTATAGCAGGCTATGACCTGAATCGCTGTCTTACCTAATGTTAGCTGCACCTGAAGTATCTGTGATGCATTATGTTGGGCTACCAATCAGGAGGTGTGCGCATCCTTTATGAATATGGAAACACCACCACCTTTGGAGCTTCAGTCCAAGTTTTGGGGCCGAAAGGTGTGGAATGAGTTATAGTCTAGTAGTGCAGAGGTGCTTTCTGCTGGTTTGAACCAGGCCTCTGTTACAGCACAAATGTCTATGTTCTTCATTTTAAGGAATGCTTCGAGTGAGTGCATTTTGAGATTTATACTTCTAGCATTGAGTAGCATGACCCTCAGATTGCATTTGTTTGTAGCTGTTATGGTGGTAATTTGGTCTTTGGAACACCACCTAAAAAAGGCACTATAGGGGTGACAAGAGCCTTGGCCAGTATCTGGAAGCCCAGGGGTGACAGATGCAGGCCATCCCTGGCCAAGCATCGAGGTCTGTCAGTCATGTCATCCCAGGCAGACAGATACTGGATCCCCTTAGAATGACACCAAAAATTTAGCCAATTTTTGAAATCAATCATTTTCTGCTTGTACTGTGGTATCATTCTGGGTAATGGTAGGATGCTCCTCAGGGTTATGGTCATACCTGTCTGGGCTACATAATCCGAGAGGTCCTCCGTGTCTCTTTTCATGTAGCCCACGGAGGTACATCTCAGGTCATTCACACCCACTTGTACAATGACAGAGTCATATTTGCACCTATTGTTGAGGGTCCTGAGTGCATGCATTATGTGGCAGATCCTGGCATCTGACAGGCAGCTGACTGTTACTTTCTCCTTATTCAACCTAGTGAGTGGGACATCAGTTTGCCTCACTCTTGAGTCACATATGACTAGTGTGTTGGGCATAGTGTTTTGCCTTAGGGGCTTTGGTTGAGTGGCACACATTTTAGGAGAGTTATGTGTCTCATGATTAGTGTTGTGGTGGTCAAGTGCATTTCTGCCTTGGAGGTCTCTGCTGTTTGGGTAGATTTTTATTGAGAGTCTCCACAAAGGTGGGTGTGTGGTTTGTGTTTTTATGCGAAGGCAGTGCTGGTGTGTGTTCTGGAAGGCTATATGTTCCATGTGGTGTGGTGCAAGTGTTGACCTTCTCCTCTTGACCAGCTATTCCGGTCTTGGCTGGAGAGTCCGTGGCTTCCAATTTGGATATATAAGTGCATCTCTCGCAAGTCTGAGTGTTGGGAGGTAAGATGAGAGGGTTGTCATTGTACATGAGGCAGTTGCTACATTGCCTCAGGGTGCCCAAGTTCACCAAGTTAATAGGGGAAAGCACAGAGTGCTGACCTTTAGACATGCCTGGAGGGTGGGCATTAATAATAAGTACTGGAGCTGTTTCCTTGTAAAACGTTTTGTGCTACAATAATTGCTACAAGAAGTCTGGTAAAGTGCTAGACTAATAAGCTAGTAAAATTGCAGGAGAGGAGAGAACTAGCAGATTTAAGGGAAAAATTGAAGAGCAAACTTTGGCACCACTCAGAAGCTTACAAACAGTCCTGGATACAGCAAATCTGTATCTGGCTTAGACTAGTTACAGAAAAGGTGGGAAACAAGCGCAAATGCAGGCTTTTAAACCAGAAAGTTGAAAGTGATGGAAAAACTGCCCAAAAGGCCAAACTACAATTTCTGGATCAGAAACCACTCCTCTTGTGGTAGATAGGCTACCTAGTGCTTACCACTCCCACTGATAAGCTAGAAGGCTTCCCTCAACACAGAAAGGCTTGGGGGCTCAGAAGCTTCCATACAGTCCTGGATACAGCAAATATGTATCTGGACTAGACTAGTTACAGGAAAGGCAGGAAACAAGCTTAGAGTTTTTTTTACAGATAAGCAGCTAAAACAGCACTAAAAACAATTCAAGTGCAGTGCAAGCTAGCACATTTGAGTGTGTAGCAATATTAAGGCAAATACAGTTTAAATACATGCAATGTATTCAAACTGTATTCTGAACTGAATTCAATTATTGTTTTATTCAACTCTGAACAGTTAAAAAGTGGCAAAAAATAAACTTATCAGCTGAGAAGCACACTCAGTCAGAACACAAGGATATTCTAGCAAAGTTGTTTTTTTGTTTGGTTTTAGTAACGTGGGAATGGAGAAAGGAGGAACAGAAGATAATTCAAGGTTAAGAACCTAAGTGGGTTGGCCTTCTCAAATGTTCTCTCGGTATTATGTAGAAAAACAGCAGTGAGCCACTAAATGAAAGTTTTAAACAGATAAAGGAGCAAGGAGACTCTAGAGAATGCTTTTAACTGCAAACAAATCAGTTATATGATACACTCCTTGGCAGGAAATCAAAACAAACAAACAGATGTTTAACAAATGGAGAAAATTTCCAGTTAATACCTTATACACAGTGAAACTAGCTGCCAGAAACATGGGAAACTCAATAATAAAAAAAAAACAACCAGGCCTATATACAGACTATGCTACCTAACTAGAACACAGAAACCTCACAAAAATGCACAGAAAAGTGCAGATAGAGCACTCACAAACAGAAAATACAACTCTCAGTATAAAAAAGCTATTTTGAGTTAAGTACTTCAGTAAAAATGCAATTACAGTAATGAAACACTATCTAGCAATGAAAAATACAATCAAAACAGTATAAAACAGTACACAAATGTAGTGAAACAGTAAAAAAACTTTATAGCAGTGCAAAATGTAGTAGATTAGCTGTATAGCACAATTATAAGCACTAAGAAGTGAAATTCAATGAAATAAATGTAAGAAATAACTTATTCTGCTCTTGGACTCTTAGGGAATTTCTGCTTTGTCCCAGTGATGACTCACCACTCCACAGCCTGGCAAAAATAAGCCATTAAAAGGCACCCCACAGTGCTGGATAGGACCAGGGACGTGGGGTCTGGGGAAGAGCCTTTGTAAATTTGCTCAGTTAAAAGAAGGGAAGCCTCAGGCACTGTCATAAACATTTGTATGTGTATTGTGGCCATCTGTGCTAACTTCCTGTCTCATCTTCAAAGGGAAATACTGTGAGAACCTAGAGTCAGGTGACCAGATGAGGTCATTCTGCCAGCCCTCTTTGAAATTTTATTTTAGATATTACAAAGAGAAATCTCAGAGTATAGAGTAGTCTGTTTGGGAAGCTTGACTAGAAAGACCCTCACTCACCCACAGTATCTTGCTTTGCAGTAGTAAGTAACTTAACTAGGGAACAGTAACATTCTATTAGATTCAGTCAGGAATATAATGAAGCTTAGTTTAGACCGTGGTGGTGCAGTGGTTAGCATTGTCGCCTCACAGGAAGAGGCTCTCAGGTTCGATACTTGACTGGAGCGCCTTCTGTGTGGAGTCTGCATGTCCTCCCAATGGTCAAGTGACATTTAAGGACATGCAGGTAGGTGCGTGCATGAATGGGTGTGCCTTCTTTGAAGGTCGGGCATCGGGCTGGCACCTCGGCACTGTAAAAATCCACTACCAATCATTAGTAGAGTGGAGTTCCGCTGTGGCGACCCCTAACCGGGAAAAGCCAAAAGACATTAGTTTAGTTTAGATATTGTTTTTCTTTATTTGTATGACTCTGTCCATCAATGTTCTTTTCAATATTTCCTGTGATCTGAACTTTGTGGTTTACTGTAAATATATATTCAGTATTTTCATGTACTTTTATTATTTATTATTAAATATATTTAAAACTTTTATTGTGGATGATCCTTGTAGAAAGTACTTAACCTTTGAGACTGCTTATATTTATTTGGTGACATTTTGTGGGCCACTCTGGAAGGCCTAGCCATCTTGGTGAACTACTACCATTTGTATTAGTATTAATATTACACAATATAATTGGACACCCTTTTAAGAGCCTTATAGTAACTGACTGGTGCCAGTGATAACTACCTTGTAGTCCTGACAAAGTTGGTAGACTGGGTAATCTGTGCCAGCCTTTCCCAGTTGTGTGTGTGTGTATGTGTGTGTGTGTGTGTGTGTGTGTGTGTGTGTGTGTGTGTGTGTGTGTGTGTGTGTGTGTGTGTGTGTGTGAAAATTAAATCTTAAAGAGTGTGTGTGTGCCAGCTACTTGGGGTATGGACATGAAGCATTAGGTTTACAGAGAGGGTGATGGAGGACTTAGCTTGGACACTCCGCTAAGGACCTCACTGTACAGCTGTACCAGTGGGGAGTCTTAATGGAGACCTGGAGGGAGACAGATACAGAGAACTACAGACTCTGGGATGAATGTGTTCCTTCTGTGCTCTTAAGGGAAATTGCTCTTGATGCATAGAGGTCTGCATCTGGAAATACTAAGTGTATCCATTTGTATTCCAAGTGCACATCCCTCTCCAGTGTCAGTGGTGAGGATTCAGGCTTCTTGATTTCTGCCCAGCATGGAGACAACACATATTGGTGGCCATCACATATTGGTAGCAGTGGTGGGCATCAGAAGCACAAATGAGTCTTTCCTTTTAGCTACAATGCTTATTTAATATTTATACTGTTTGACTACACAAAACTGTTGCAGTTTTGATTATTGCTGTAGAGATGCTGTATGTATTCAATGTGGTAGTTCCATCTGTTTGTAAATGAGAACTTGTCTTTCAAGAGTTTGAAGAATGAGGTGTGTGGGACACTCAAAACAATTAAACATTGTATTTCTAATTACATATTCCACCTTTAAAGGTGCAATACTGTACACAGCACCACAATGAAGATGTGGCAAAGTACAGAACTGACAGTTATATAAAACAGAATAGGTAGAAAAGTTTGAATAACAAGCAAGCACAGTGGGTCTATGTTAAGACCGAGTCCATGCTATTAGTTTTAAAAGTAATCATTCCTGGCAGCCCAAAACTGAATGTGCAGTATCAGAGAGCTTCAGCTCTTCCTCAGTATGAAACAATTTGGAGTTAAAATAATTGAGCTGGTGGGTACATGGGACAACTAGGGTGGACTCTGTTCTTACACCAAAAGGCATATTGAAAAAAAAACTTGAGTTTTTTAAATTCATTTTTAGCTGACTAGTTGCAGAGAAACTAGAGTCAGTAAATAGGTTAATAGGATCAGAGCATGATTCTAGGACATCGAACCAGTGAACCATCTTCCGTTTAGCCAAGAGATCCCAAATTTGAATATCAATTGACATGATTAGTTTATACCTAGTTTTAACCCCTTTCAATGAGGGCTTGTGCAGTCAGACCTAGGGTATATTTATATTTCCCATTCATTCATCTAGGGTATGCATAAAGAGGGTCAGGGGCAACTCTGATTTATATCCAACGGGAGTCTATTCCATAGATGAGGGATTCCTATTATACCAGCAGGTCCAATTTATATTACAGTAGAGGTTTACATCTCTTGAATGAGTATTTAAGGTGCTATTTGTTTTGTAGATATGTAGGAGGTCACATAGGACTGGGTCCTTTGAGATCTGGAGGTTAGACAGAGGTCCCCTCTCAACAATCTGTAGAAGACAGACTAGAAAGAGAGAACTCTTAAGGTGGTCAGTGTAGCTTAAGGTAGCCATGCCTTTGACTGCTTTATTGTGAAATGCTGCAGTCTCTCAATATGAGTCATATGCTTACACAAGTACATAACAAAGGGGAATTATACTCTATTACAGATCTAATGAGGGAGGAGGAATAGAAAGGAATGATAACTTCCCTAGACACTGAAGACATAGCTTTGGTGTTGGTGTAGTAAAAGAATTTCTGATTAACAGTGGATACAAGATAATCAAAAAATGGTTCATTGTCAATGAAAGTGCCCAGGTCCCTAATGCCTGAGTTCATTTTTAAATCGGTGTCCCCTGTGTAGTAAGTGAAAGAGTACCCATGTTTGTCAAAGGGCATAATGCTGCATTTCTTGGCATTCAGGTTAAGGCCATGGTCCAGACACCACTTCTTTGTGTCTGTTAGGCCCTTCTGGAGAATATGCAAGTCAGATGGGGAGTTTTTCTAACACCAGGCTTGCAGTCATCTGCAAACTTGGTCAGCCACAGGCCTTTGATATCAGCTGTGACATCAGTGAAATAAATACTAAACAGAAGTGGTCCCAAGACCAATTTCTGGGAAACATCACTGATGACTACTTCACTGACAGTGCGCTTCCAACACTAATAGACTGGGTTCTGTCAGTAAGCCAGTTTTCTATCCAGTGGGCAACATAGGGATTTACATTTAGTTTTATTAGTTTATTGATAATGCTAGAATGTGGGATTCTATCAAAAGCCCTGGCCAGGTGGAGGTAGGCAGTGTGAGCTAATTTGCCTTCATCCAATGCACCAATAACTTGTACAAAGAAGTCCACCGATTTCAGGAGGCAGGATCTGCTTTTGACAAACCCAAAATTGCCTTGAATACAAGGCTTCTAGACTGTCTATATCCTTGTTAATAAGATGTATGATGATGTGTTCCACTGCTTTACAGATGAGGCTGGTGAGGGTTATTGGTCAGTAGTGTTGAAGTTCAGTAGTGAGTTTTGCCTTGTGGAGTGGGATACCTACTGCAATTCTCCCCACCTGTAGTATGAATCCAGTGGAAAGGCTGAGACTTACTAGGCTTATTAGTGGGTCTACAAGACCCTGGCACAATATCAAGACCCATGGAACTACTGCTTTTGGCCTTGGAGAGAGCACTCACACTTGGAACTTGCTCAGAAGTGAACAGACTTGTGTTGTTATGCTACGAGGAAGATAGGAGGTAAAACTTGGGCTGCATTTGACACCTGATATATTGGCTATGTCCTCAAGGGATGAATATGTGTTGATATGTATTAGTTATGTGCATTACTAGGCATTGCTTCTAAGCTTTCTAACATAGCTGAAGAAGGCTTTGTGTCTCTTAGCAAAGGGGGGCAATTTTTAATTCATACTTGCTTTTGGAGGACTTGATTTTGCTTCTGAGTTCTTTGTTGATATTTATGACTTCCCCTCTAGATGATTAGGTATTACATTTGCTCTTATGCACTATGAGTTTCTTCCTCTTACCGTATAGTTTGTTTATGCTAGGGGGTCCATCTTTGGGCTTTGCTTTTGAACTTGGCATTATATTTATGTCTTATGGGGACTGATACCTCAATGCATGCTGATACCTCAGTGCATGCATTGAGGTGGGCAAGAACATTCTCTGCAGATGTGGCAATATGCGAGATGGAGTCATTGAAGTAATGAGGATGCATGAATTTCATCAGGTCATCAGTTAGCGGGGAAGAAAGAGTCCTGACCAATATAAGGAAGGCATGAGGAGAGACTAGCAAACAGCTAGGATTATCCATCATCTCCTCCCAGGTTGATGTATATTAGATCCCCATAGAATGATACCAAAGGCTAAGCCACTAATTAAAATCAATTATCTTTTCATTGTATTGTGGCATCATTCTTCGTGATGGAACGATACTGCTCAAGATAAGTTTCACATCCATTTCAGATGTACATTCTGAGAGCTCCATCATGTCCCTCTACATATGATCCAAGGAGATGTGTCTGAAGTCATTCACTCCCACATGCATAATGACAAGGTCATATGTTGACCTAGAACCAAAGGACTTAAGAGCCCCAATGACATTGTAGAAACTGGCACCTGAGTGGCAGCTAAATGTCACCCTGTCTTTGCAAGGTTTAGTGAGTGGTACATCTGTGTTTCTGACTGTGTAGTCACCTATGACTAAGACATTACCAGACGTAATGGCCTGGCTTTGCTGCCTTGGGGGTTTTGGCTTGCCAGTTGAGTAATCCCATTTTGTAGTTAAGGTTGTTACAGTGTCTGTGAATATTGCTTGTCTGTTGTTGTGACACTGAATGTCCTTCATACCAAACCTTAATCTAGGAGGTCTTTGTGGTTTCAGCATGGATATTCTTAGTACGTTAGCTTGAGAAGGTTTATTTGTTGATTTAGAACATGGTGGGTAAGGTTGTATGAGGTGGGTATCAGAAGTGACAACATATTGGGACCAGTCATCAACTTTAGAGGAGAAGATGGCCTCCAAGGTTAGTATGTAGTTGCACTCCTCACAAATAAAATCTTCTAGTGGAAGAAGCAAATAGTTGTCTGCGAGCATTAGCCATTTCTTATTTAGCCTCAGGGCGTCTAATGTTCTAAGGCTGGGAACAGACTGTATGGTAAACTGTGATTTTATGATATATATATATATATATATATACAGTAACTGGTGAGAAAGGGAATACTAATGCATGCTAATGAAGTCTAACTGCAGTAAGGGATATATATATATATATATATATATATATATATATATATATATATATATATATATATTGTGTGTGTGTGTGTCTGTGTCTGTGTTGTGTGTGTGTGTGTGTGTGTGTGTGTGTGTGTGTGTGTGTGTGTGTGTGTGTGTGTGTGTGTGCGCGCGTATATATCTACATCTATATATCTATAGATCAGAGCACAAGGAGAGATAATGAATAAACATACAGGAGCAGTAATTTCAGACTATAAAAAAGACAAGAGTGAAGCAGTAAAGTACAGCTGTGTAAGCTGCACATGCCGATAACCGTAGATGTTCAAATTCCTCACTGTTGTAGTAATGTACTATGCTTGGAAGGTTAAAGAATGCTGAAGAGCTAATTCCCATGTGATCATAGCCAGCCTATATAGAGGGTACAACCCTACGCGCCACATCACTGTGGTGTCTCTGTAATCATCACATGAGTTCCAGGAGACCGTAGATAATGTGATTAAAAGGCATGGGTCACAGCCCACATCTCTTTCAAAATTATGTGCTTTCATCTGTCTGAAGAATCTCACAGGACTTCCTAAGTTCATGCAGACAAAGTTTAGGCCAACTGACCTTCAGGCAACGCTGATTCCTCCAAATATGGTTCATACACTTTATCACCAGCCTAAATGTCCAAATTTCTCTTAAAAATATGAAGACTCTTTGACTGCTTAACATTAATAGGAAACCTCATCCTGGATCGTGGATTCACTCACATATATTCAGCACACTGGGCAAAGAGTGCCCTTAAGCAGCTTGTTGTTTCCGTAGCAGGTACTGGTTTTACAGGATCAGGTTGCTAGCCCAAGGCCCAACCCTCCTCAGAGGGTGCACCCCACACTCACATGCACACACTCACACCTATGACCAGTTTAGAGTGCCCAATCCACCTACTGCATGTCTTTGGAATGTGGGAGGAATCCTAAGCACCCAGAGGAAACCCACATGAATGCAGGAAGGACATGCAGACTCCACACAGAATACATCCCAGCCAAGAATCAAACCATAGAACCTCTTGCTGTGAGGCGATAGAGCTAACCACTACACCATTGCACCATCCTCTATTACTCAACTAGACTCTTTAAAAATATTTAAATTTGCACTAAAAGAACACTATCTCAATAACCTTGTCTGTTCTTGTAGACATATTATTAAACCACCTTAAATATTTTGGCCTCTATACACTACAAATACTTTTACTAACTTAATATAGTTACAATTTACACTATCTCTATCCAATCTCTCTTGCGTTCTTTATTTCTGTGGCTGAATAAACGGAATTGATTAAACAGTATTCTTACTTTTGAGAATATACAAACAGCATTACTAAAAATTTAACACACTGGGTTTATTTTCTTGTATTGTATACCTGTATAATATGCATTTATCTTGCATATCTACTTCAATTTGTGTTATGTAAAAACTTTCTTAACTGTCAAAGTTAAGCTGATGTTATGTAAAAATTTCTGTGATTCTATGGAGCTTTTCTCCCCTGGCCTCCACTGAAAATGGGTCGTTGTACCCAGTGGACTTTCCCAGTCAACAAATGTCAATAAATAAATAATAATAATAAATAAATAATTTAATAACTTTACTTATGTACTGATCTCTTACTGTAGAATTACACAATTTAATTTCAGACTTCATATTATTATGTTCATGAGTTATAGTACACGTGTTGATCTCCATGTTGTACATTATCTGCAAAAAAAAAAAAACTGGATCATAAAATAAGCTTATATGCCAGATTCAATTTAGCCTGAATATACCTATAACATAAACTAAATAGATTTAACATCTTACATCTGTAACCATAGGTTCATAGGTAAGTACTAGGCTATTGGCCCAAGGGCCTAAGTAAGCCTAGCCAACAAGGTTCCTTGGCTTACACCACCCAAGAAAGTTATTTTCCTGTGCCCCTGTTGAGCAGAGCCACAGAAGTGATCCCCGGGGTGTATTTCCTATTTCCCATCCACTCATCAAGATTTTCTTGAAGAGTGCTAATGAGGAACTTTGCTTGACATAGATGGATAGCTTGTTCCAGAGTATGGGAAGTCTCTGGGACAGGAATCTATCCCTCCAGCATGTCCTGTTTATTGTGGTGACAAAGTTTAGGTTCCTAGAGCATGTAGCTTGGAGAGATGGGATTTCTTTAGGTGTAGCATGTCCAACAGCTCTGGGTTTGACATAGCTTTATATGTTAGGCACAGACCATATCAGAGTAGGTGATATAGTACAGAGTAAAGCTGGAGTTTTTTTGTGACGGTCAGTGTAGGGCACCTGCTTGAGGCCAGTAATCCTCTTTGTGAGGTACTTCTGTGGCCTTTCCAGCTGCTGCAGATGTCTTGTGAGGTACATTCCAAAAGGGGCTTTGTACTCTATAATGGGTCTAATGAGTGTTGAGAAGAGGGGAACAATTACCTCTTTTTTCCTGGATGAGAACCCTTTTGTGATGAGGTGTGCCACGTAGAAGGATTTCCTGACTACTGTGGCAACGTGATTATCAAAGGAGAGACTACTGTCCACCTGGGTCCCTAGGTCTCTTATCACACATTCAGCGTTAAGTAGACTGCCACCTATGTGGTAGTTCATGGGTACAAAGTTTTTACCAAAGGGGATGACAATGCATTTATTGGCATTGAGCTTGAGGCCATGGCTCTAACACCAGGCATCTGTCTTAGTGAGGCCCTTCTGTAGGATGCCCACATCATTTGGGGACTCGACTATGTCTCCTAGTTTGCAGTCATCTGTGAACTTCGTTAGCCAAAGGCCTTCTGTGTTAGCCTGTACTTCAGAGAAGTAGATACCAAACAGGAGAGGTCACAGGACTGAAAACTGTGGTACTGCACTTGTCACTGGTTTGAAGTCAGATTTGGAGTCTGCAACTTTTACAGTGTGGGTTCTGTCAGTGAGCCAGTTGGCAACCCATCTTGTGACATAGGGATTTATACCTAGTTTAGTGAGTTTAGCTATAATTCCAGAATGGGGGATGGTGTCATAAACCTCTGCGAGGTCAAGATAGGCTGTGTGAACCACCTTACCCTCGTCTACGGCTTTGGTGACTGCCTCAAAGAAGTCAATCAGGTTCAGGAAGCATGATCTGCCTTTCACAAACCCAAACTGCAATGGGGTCCAGAGTTTGGAGGTTACCACTGTCTTTGTTTATGAGTTCCATGATGATACATTCCATGGCCTTACAGACCAGGCTTGTCAGTATAACAGGGTGATAGTTCCCGGGATCAGTGGTGGCTCCCACTTTGTGGAGTGGATAACTGTTGCTGTGCACCATTCAGTGGGAACAAAGCCTGATGTGAAGCTATGATTGAACATGGTGCTTAGGTTGGGAGCCAGTTTGTTCTGAAGTTCATGTAAAACACAGCCTGGGATGTTGTCCAGTCCCATGGATGCTGTGTTTTTGGCTTTAGAGACTGCAGCTTTTACCTGCGTAGTTGTGATTACAGAGACTCTGCATTCTTCCTGTATAGATATGGGCCCTTTAGGGGCATGAGAGGGGGTAAAGTTAGCACTGAACCTATCTGCCAGGATGTTGGCAATATCAGTTGGTTCTGTAATTTTCTTGCCGTTGTGCTGTAACTCAGAGCAGATCTGGGTGTTTCCATTGAGATTCTTGACATAGCTATAGAATGCTTTGTGGTTGTCCCTAGAATCAGTGGCAATTTTGTTTTCATAGCTAACTTTGTAGGATCTTATAAGGGATCTCACCTTCTTACTGTAGCTGACCAGGGAGCTCCTCCACTCATGGGATTTTACTCTCTTTTGCAACAGTTTTTCCTTCTGTTGTACAGTTTGTTTATGGCAGGGGGCCACCAGATTGGCTTACCTTTTTTGGAGGATAGTGTCTTGATTCTGCTTGGGATAGCATGATCCAAGCACTCGTGTAAGTGCTTATAGAGTGCATTTGTGTAGGATTCAGCAGTCGTAACTGTATTGTCCATCTGCATGGATGTAATGAAGTTTGCCACTTCTGTCTTAGGAATTATGAAGTTGGCTTTGTAGAAATTTTTTACCATGGTTTCCTTGGGGGGGGCAGGATGTGGATATCTATGGTCAGATCTGACCAACGAGGAGTTGATTTCAGGTGTGGAACACCGGTCACTCATGTTGGTAATGACTAGGTCTAGGATATTGTTGCCCCTTGTGGATAAGTTGATCCAGGGCATTGGAATTTATGAATTCCAGAAAGCGTTGAGCGAAGGAGTTGGTACATGAGTAGTTTTCCCAGTTAATGGTGGGGTAGTTGAAATTTCCCATTATTAGGGTGTTTGGTTGAACCCTAATATTTTCCAGTATATCAAGAAAAGAGGAGTGGGAATCTTGGGGCATGGTGGGGGATCTGTAGCAAGCTACAATTTGGATTGCAGTTTTGCCCAGAGTTAGTTGCACTTGGATAACCTCGGAAGCATTATGCTTAGCAACTAGCCTGTAGGTGTGGATATCCTTAATGAATATGGACACACCTCTGCCTTTGGTGTTCCTGTCCAGGTTAGGTGACCGAAAAGTATGGTATGAGTTATAGTCTTGTAATGCAGGGGTGCTCTCTGGAGCCTTGAACCAGGTCTCAGTCACTGCACAGATACCAATGTTCTCCATTTTAAGGAGTGCCTCGAGGGAGTGCATTCTGAGCTTTAGACTTCTAGCATTGAGTAGCATTACCCTCAGTTTTTGCTTGCCTGTTCCTGTTATGGTGGTGAATTCGTCATTTGAACCTTGCCTAAAAAAGGCACTATAAGGGCAGCAAGAGCCTTAGCCAGTATCCGGAATCCCAGGGGTGACAGGTGCAGGCCATCTCTGGCAAAGCATCATGGTCTGTCGACCATGTCATCCCAGGCAGACAGATACTGGATCCCCTTAGAATGACACCAGAAGCTTAGCCAATTGTTGAAGTCAATCATTTTGTCCTTGTACTGCAGTATCATTCTGGGCAATGGCAGGATGCTACTCAGGGCTAGGGTCATACCTGCCTGGGCTACAAGATCGGAGAGCTCTTCCATGTCTCTTTTCATGTAGTCCATGGAGGTACATCTCAGGTCATTCACACCAACATGGACAATGACAGAGTCATAATTGTACTTGTTGTGGAGTGACCTGAGTGTGTGGGTTATGTGGCACATCCTGGCACCTGACAGTTAGCTGACTGTAACCTTCTCCTTGTTTAGCCTGGTGAGTGGGACATCAGTGTGCCTGATTATAGTCACCTATGACTAGTGTGTTGGGTACGTTGTTTTGTCTTATGAGCTGTGGTTGAGTGGCACACTGAGTCTGTGGGCTGTGTGTTATTTGGGTTGTATTGGGGGGGGTGGAGGTAGCTTAAGTTTCTGATTTGGAGGTCTCTGTTGCTTGAGCAGATTATTACTGAGAGCCTCCGTGAATGTTTTTGTGTTTCTATGTGTGGATTTTGGTGGTGTAGGTTTAGTGGGACTATGTGATGAGTGTGGTGTGGTGCAAGTGTTTACCTTCTCCTCATGACTATCAAGTTCAGTCTTGGTTAACGAGAGCTTTACCTCCAGTTTGGCTAGATAAGTGCATCTCTCACAGGTTGTAGTGTTGGGTGGTAGGAGGAGAGGGTTGTCTGTGTACATGAGGCAATTGCTACATTGGCCCACGATGCCCAGATTCATCAGATAAACAGGAGAGGACACTGGGAGCTGACCCTTGGACATGCCTGAATAAAAAACTATTTTCCTCTAGACGAGTGAGAAAAGTGATTACAAGAGCTGTTTTTCTCTAAGCAAGTGAGGAAAGTAAGTACAAAAACTGTTTTCCTCTAAGTAATGAGGAAGGTTGAGTGCTGTAGTAATTTGTAGCTTATTTAGTGCTTACAACAAGTTCTGAACAAGTGCTGAGCACGAATAAGCAAATTCAAGTGCTAAAACTAAGAATCTGTATCTGAACTAGACAAGTTACAGGAAAGAAACAAGTGCAGATGCGGGCTTTTAAATCAGAAAGTTAAAAGAGATAGAAAAATTGCCCAAATGGCCAATAACTACAATTTCTGGGCCAGAAACCACTCCTTATGTAGTAGATAGGTTACCTAGTGCTTACCACTCCCACTGATAAGCTAGCAGGCTTCCCTCCAACACAGAAAGGCTTGGGGGCCTGAAGAGCTTACAAACAGTCCTGGATACAGCAAATCTGTATCTGGACTAGACTAGTTACTGAAAAGGGGGGAAATAAGTGCAAATGCATGTTTTTAAATCAGAAAGTTGAGAGAGATGGAAAAACTGCCCAAACGGCCAGTCTCAATAGTCTTCAAGTTCATAATTCATTTAGTAAATTTTCTTTGATCAAACTTCAGCTTTTTAAAACTGACCTTTGGTATATACACAAACTGAGTTATCGTTCTCTATAGCAGGCCTAATGTAAGTCTCATAAACTAAAGTTAGTATGTTTTCATCCCTTGTAGGCAAGTTACGCATTAAATAACCCATATGTTTAATTGCTCTTGATGTTATTAGTTCAGCATGAGCATTAAAGGTGAAAGTGATGATATTAAAAATCCTAGATCTTTGTAGACCTTTACTTCACTTAACTGAGAAGACATTAAATATATGTGAAATTTAATGATTTTATTTGAAATAAACATAATTTTGCACTTGTCAGTACTAAACAACAAGCCTAATTCCTTCAGCCAGCAACTCAAAGACTGTAAATATTGATTTAACTTATCTACATCAGCGGATTTTTTAGTGCATATCCTATTTTACAATCATCTGCATAGTTGTACACCTAAAAGTAATTATTCTTAGGGAGAATAGAAAGAACAAAATTAAACAAAATGGTACCAAGAGTTGACCCCCTGAGAGACAACAGCATTCACAGGCAAGTATTCAAAACAAATATTCTGAATCTTTACACACTGTCTTTGCCCTGACAACCAATTCCCAACCCACCTTATATAGATACATATATAGATATAGATATAGATGTTAATTTTATAATTAAATAAACTTTTCATAATTACTAGGATTGCTAGTGAGGATATGTTTTCAATCTAGGGATCTAGACCAAAGCTTCCTGTTAGTACGAGTCAATCCATGGCTTTAAATTATTGGTTTAGGCAGCCCTTTTATTTAGCCAGCAGTACTTGGGTCGCTATGGTCAACAACAATGACACTTTAAAACAAAAGTTGGCTATGTCTGAAAAGTTGTTATCTAAATATAGAAGTCTGCAACTGGGCAATCTTTACTTTCAGGAAAGTGCGGCTGCTAAATTGGTGCCAAAAGGGTTAAGTTTCTTCAAGTACCTGAACAGTTTACAAGAAGGCTTGCCTTTTCATAGTGAATTATTATGCTTTTTTGACAAGGTTGGTTTAGAATTTATGGATATTTTAAGAAACGAAAATGAGTGTACCTTGGTTATTTTTCAGAAAGTTATTAAATCATTACAGGAGGAAATTGCATCAGTCTTGTTTGACATGATGGAACTTGACTATTTACATATCTTTGACAGGATTGTCAAAGTGTATGTTATGATTAGAAAGGAGAAAAATTGTTAAGGGATAGGGAACAGTATGAAAGTAAAGAGGCCTGCCTACACCCACCCTCTGGTTTTTAACTTCACTAATATGCAGCCAGTTACTGACAGTGACTATACAGGTATGGATATTCTCAAAAGTTCCAATGTGGGCACCAACAATGGAATTTTTTTTAGAGGAAATGAACATGCCCCAGAAATCCTTAGGGATCCAGAACATGGACAAGAAAAAAGAACAAGTCTCAGCAACAGAGTTCGGACCCTCAGTTGGACAATTATAAAACCCAATCAGCGTAAACTTGATCTCCCAAGAAGATGGTGAGGACCTGGAGATGGTAATGGAGGCATCGCTGAATATTTGTGCTGCAGATCAAGGTATTGTGCTCAATTTCAATGGTTTTAACATTTACGTATATAGTTACCTCTAAGTCACCCCCTTATATGGGGACTTGTTTTGTAAGGGGTTTACTTTTGTCCCAGGTTCGAAATTTAATTTAGTGGATAATTTATTGGATTTGAACGTTTTGTTTGTAAATTGAATCTGGCTTTATTTTTTAAGGACAATGAACATTTTGCTGACAAAGCTGGTGTTTTACAGAGAACTAGCACTTTTAACTCTCATTTCAATGCTTCATTAGCAGTCTTTGAAGCTGCATGTGGGAGGGACTCAAGATCTTTTGAATCCACACAATCTTTTTATAACTTAACAATTGAGGAGGCAAAATTGATGACAGAGCTAAGTAGAAACAGGTTGATTAGAATAATGCAGCCTGACAAAGATGGTAGTGCTGTTCAATGTTCTATTCCCAAAGAATGCTGCAGTACCTATACAATGGGGAATTGTTTTGATAGCACCAATCAAAATGAAATCAATAAGTTTGTGGATTTTACTTAATATACTTTTTTGTTGACAAAAAGCATGTTCTTAAAGACACTCCACATTTTTAAATTAATTACATAAAATTACCTTTGATAAGGATGTGATTCGTTTGGTGATAGATGTGAAAGATCTATTTTGGTCATCCCTCATCATGAGGGTTTATCATAGTTCCATGATGCCCTAGTAAATGGGTCTGACCTTCTTTAAAGTAGGATCAAACTACTAGTAGAAGTTATGGAAATGGTTTTGACCAACGATTACGTTTTTTGAATTTAAATATTTCAAACAAATGTCAGGTGTGGCCATGGGGGCTGCAGTACCAATGTTTGCAAATATTATTTTACAGTGGTGGTAAAAGTTATTTATTTTTACATTGGTTTACTCAATCAACATCAGGACCTACCTGAGATATTTGGATGATATTTTCATACTTTGGTTAGGTGACATGGGTAGGTTAAATTAATTTTTGATTTACATCAACAACACCCCATTTTTTTTTTGTTTTTTAGGGGGCAGACTGATACAAATAAAGTTGATATTTTGTATGTTAATATTAGGAAAAATGCTATGGACAACTGTTTTTCCTCTACTGTGTTCAGGAAAGAGACATATTCCAGCAGTCGTTTATATTATAACAGCCACCACCCCCATGGCAAAAAGAAAAAACATGGTTAAGAGTCAGTTTACCAGGTTGCCCCATCTCATTTCTGATGAAACAATATTTTTAATGAAGTCAACAAAATGGTTGAAATGTTTCAAGATAAACACTATCCCATTGAATTTACTGATGTTTTTAAGAATTAAATAATTAAAGACAGGTCCCTCCATTACAGACCAGTTTTGAAGTACGGCTTTTCTGATTTGAAAACCAAGGTAAATGTGGTGGCTGATTATAAACACAGGTCATTTTGTGACAGTGAAACTGGGAGTTTATTTAACAGGTCCATGGTTTATGGCAGAGAAACTGACAGAATTTTATAATAACACAAGGTCTGGGCTTGCTTTTAGATAGTAGCCCCACTATGTTTTTTTAGAACAGAGTCTAATTTAAAAAAATAAATAAAAAAAAAGATTTTTGCAAAAGGTAATAAAAGCAGGTTTAACATTAATGTGGCCTCTAAGGGCATGTTCAAATGTGGTGCATGTGCCCAATGTAGATATATTGCAGAAGGGATGAACTTGGTGGTTAGGAATTTTTCAAAACCTGTCTAGCCAAACAGCAAATTCAACTGCAACACCAAAGGAGTCATCTATTTAGCGCAATGTGTTACATGTCCTGCATTCATTGTTGGTAAGACTATGAATGCTTTAAAAGCCAGGATTTACCAACATACATATGCAATTAGTAAAAGGGACAATAATGTACTATACAAATGTTCTAATGATTGTCAAAATTTTAAGAAGTGTATTTCCGTTGTTTTGGAGGAAGTTCCAGTGTTTGACAGGGGATAATTGGGAGATTTACATTGAAAAACGTGAACTATATTGGCAAGGGTTGTTGGATGCCACTAACACCCCCAGCATTAACAACAGGGTGCTCATCAACAGTCTTTTGTTTTTCAGAAAGATGTGTATTTAATTGCTTGGTGCGATTGATATTTCATTTTATTTTACAATTCTTTATTTATGAAATATTCTAATTTGTTAACAATTTTGCAAATGAAATTTGTTTTCAATTTTATCTTTTCTAAACTGTGTTTTTCATGGTTTTATTACCTTTTATATGTAATTTAACACTTCTACCACAAAATGGCAATGGACTTGATTATATAAAGACAATCTAGTGAGGAGATTTTTGTCTGGATGAAGTTCACCTTATTTGTACTGGGCAAAAGCGCTTATGAATTAAACTTTTTGGGTATATCTTGCACTTTCCTTGGAGTCTGCTTTTTTGTTTTTCCATCAGATTTATTTCACACACTCCTGGCGTTACAAAGAAAACATATTACAGTTTCCATAGACTTTCTACAAACAGTCCTTAACTTGGGACTTTGTTTTTTGTAAAAAACTTCCAAACTGCGAAGTCATTTTACTAGCCATGAAACTTGCACCATAAAAATTCAAATGTGTTTTATCCCATGAAAATAACCTAAAATCATGGAAACTTTCTTCCTGGTATTTAATTAACAGAACGTTATATGCCAAGGAAAGTTCCCTCAGCCAGTTATTGTACATTTTAGCCATAGTGTGTATACAGTCATTCCAAGAAGGGGAGGAAATAAGTTTACTCAAAATATACTGAGCTTCCTGTCTTTCCAAATGCTCAGTTATATATAGTATGAAATATTTCATGTCTCCCAGTTGTGTGCTTTTTTCTAAATTGGCCCTAGGTGTGAGTGTGTGCATGTGTGTGCCTTCTGTGGAAGGTTAGGTGCTGTGCTGGCAACTCGACACTGTAAAACTCCACTGCCAATCATGAGCGGACATGTGATCTGCTGTGGCGACCCCTGACCAGGAAAAAGCTGAAAGAAGAAGAAGAAGTCCCTACAAACTCCACTTCCTAGAAGTTCTCTTCAGCCTAGAGAATGCTGATGTCTGTTCAGTCACTGAGACATGGTTTAAAGCCGCGGAGAGCACACAGACAGTACAAGGTTATAATGCCTTCCACACATTTAGACCAGCTACTACACAGACAGGGGCTAAAGGTGGAGGTGTCTCGATTTCCCCTTCATTGCTAATTTATCTCCCCACTCTAATCCATGCACAAACTGGTTACTAATCAGCAAGTCAATGTGAAGACACACTCCCAACCTTAATAAACTTTGCTGTCTCTTCTTTCCTTCACTTTACAGGTAGTTTGAATTATTACTTACCCCCTCTGAGGCCTTCACTCATTTCCACTGATTGCCTCTCTGGTTTCTTTGCATTCCACCTGGTTTATACCTCTTGTGCTATCTCCCTCCCCCAATACAAAGTCTATATTAGAATCCTGCTGAGCATGGAGCCAACTTTAAGTTTCTAGTCTCCCACCAGGACACAAGTGCTCTTCAGCAATTACATTATGCTTGCTGGTAAGCCATTAGACCTCAGGAATTTGTTTAAAGTGTTCAGATTTGTAAAGTAATACTCACTTTTTTCTCTTGTCTTGGTTGGCTCTGCCCCACTCCGTTTGCACTCGCTAACGCTCAGGCTCTCTCCGCTCCCCTGCCCTGCCCCCTATTCCCTCCCACCCCCACTACCTCTATATTTATAGTAATCACAGCCACACCCACAGCTCACCCTCACATCACCTCCACCAATCACAGCTCCTCAAGTCATATCACATTATACCACACCAACTTGCTCCACACAAAATACTCCCAATCACTCTCATTCCCACTAGGCATTTTTTACATCACCCATACTATTTCCCCATCCACATATAGTGCAACCCTATAATTCCTATTCAGAACCCCCACCTAGACACAACTTAAACTTTATAACCATGACTATCACACAACTAAGTCTAGTCTGTCTTCTCATAATTCTTTACAACACCACAAGTTATCACTCTAGCAATATCCCTAAACTTAGTAGCACAACACTACATTATGCACTCTTGTATACAGACACCACACATTATAATAATATCTGCCCACAGTTATTCAAGAACTACATAACGGACCAATTCAGAACTAAACACATATGCTCTCATTCCTACTCCAAAAAAAACACAATACATTCTCACACTCCTTACCAAACTCCAACATCTGTATAACTATTTTAACTCCAGGCTCACCATAAGTTGGAATATCCACCCCAACCCAGGGCTAAATCCATCCTGTCCAACACAAACTGCTCCAACACAACTGTCAGAACACACCACCCCCACTTTCTTCATCCCTGGGCAAATCAACAACAGCAGCAAAACCAACCATCTTTTAATGCTAAATATTAATATTAGATGTATCAAAAATAAAATACCTGAACTCCAGGCCACAATAGCACACTACTTCCCAGACATAGTTGCTTTAACAGAAACCTGGCTAAATAAAAACATAGCTAACTCAGAAGTTCTCCCTACAGGCTACAATATCATTAGACAATACAGACCACATCGTAAAGGGGATGGAACTGCCTTACTGTACAAGTCCAACTTAACTGTCCGTCAATTACCAAACTCCTACCCCTCCCCCAATAATTGGGACATACTTATCTCACAACTTCAACTTCACCCTAAAAAGGTCATCACTACAATTGTGATCTATATTCCACCTGGTAATATACCTGCTAGCCTTGAAGACTTCTTATCCTGGTGTTCTTCCACATACTCATAAGAAACCCTTATTCTGGGGGACTTCAACCTAGATTGGTTTACCTGTATATCAGAACCACCAAGTAATCTAATAAATCTCCATGGCTACCAGCAGCTAGTCCAAATTCCAACTAGATGTGATAAAAAATCTAAAAGGGAATCCATCCTTGACTGGGTCCTAACTAACAACCCCACATTGTACCCTCACACAGGCAGTCTCCCAGACACCTTAACTGACCACAACATAATATACTTTATGCATAGTAGAACAAGCATATGCAAAACCACTAACTATATATCCACTAGAAACACAAAACAATTCTCTCCTGAGGTCCTCAACACTTTACTCTGTAACTGTGACTGGACCCTCCTAAAAACCCTCCCACTTGACCAGGATGTAGCATATTTCAACAAAACATTTCTACAACACCTATACACTGTCTCTCCATTGCGCAAAATCAAGGTTAGAACCTCTACAAACCCCAGGCTCAGTAAAGAAACCAAACAAATCCTCAAGTCCAAAGACACTGCCTGGCTTTACTATCAAAAAAACAAAGAAACACAAAGCCTAACTAAGTACCAAGAACTGCGCAACCGTGCAAAAAAATGCATTAGGCTGGAGAAAAAAATCCTGCTACACAACATTACAAATTAAATACCAACACAACCCGCAAACATTTTGGAAAAATGTAAACCAGCTAATAAAATCCACCCAAAGGGCTACCCCCAAACCAACCACCCCTGACACTAAAGTTCCCATTGAAACACAATTCAACTCCCACTTTGTGAACTCAAGTCTATCCTTAGTATCACAGGACAGTTCCTTCTCACTATCCCCCCCAACACAAATAACACTAATGCAAGCTTTACCCTCAAAACAGTTTCCACCACTTCAATCAAAAGCATGCTCTCCAAACTAAAAGCCTCATCAACAGCAGCCAACCTACTCCCCAGCTATTTCTTGAAACTCACAGCAGATGCTATTGCTATCCCAGTCTCCACTCTCATAAACAGATCAATTGTTGAAAACTATGTGCCCAAACTCTGGAAAATATCCTATGTTACACCCATACATAAAGGCGGGACCTCCACTGAACTTAATAACTACAGACCCATTGCTTTACTCCCCCACACCCCCGGCCAAAATCCTAGAAAAATGCATCCATATCCAGATGCTAAACTATCTCCTAGACAGCAACATCCTGTCACCTACTCAGCATGGTTTCAGACCTGCCCATAGTACCACTACAGCCCTCCTCTGCTTCACAGACACAGTAAACTGTCTCAAAAATGAAGATCTACAAGTGTCAACTCTTTTTTTGGATATGTCCAAAGCATTTGACACAGTCTCACACCAAATCCTGCTAAACAAACTAAACCAATATCATCTATCAAATTCCACTCTTACCTGGTTCCAAAGCTACTTAACTGACAGGTACCAAGCTGTGAAATGGGAAAATGCTCTCTCTCCTCAGCTGCCCATAACTATAGGAGTCCCACAGGGTTCTATCTTAGGACCACTACTATTCACAGTCTTCACAAATGACCTCCATACCTCCACACAACATGCATCTATAATTCAGTATGCAGATGGCACTACCTTAATCTGTGCTGCACAAAACATTCCCACCCTCCTGCAAACAACTCATCTAGCATTCTCTGACATTGAAAACTACCTTACCAAAGCCCAACTTATCCTCAATCTAAAGAAAACTCAGCTTATGATTATAACCAGTTCTAACAAAAACACTAACAGTCAATTCACTATCTACTCCACAAATGCTACTCCAATTGCTCCAGTGGCACAGGCTAAGCTATTGGGAATAACCATAGACTCCCACCTAAAATTTGATAGTCATCTCAACTTAACTATTAAAAAAGTACATGCCAAACTGGGGTCACTCTACCGTATCAAACCATTTCTTACCAACAACACAAGATCAGCCATTGCTCGCTCCCAACTTCTATCCACCATACTCTATGCATCTCCCATTCTGACTAATCTCAACAAAACTGAACTAAGCAAAATGGAAGCCTGCTATAACAGAATTGCCCGCTTTGCTGCAAATTGCTCACATAGAACTCATCACTGTACTGCTTTGAGACAGCTCCACTGGCTTGAACTGCCCAACCCCCTAACCTACAATCAGCTCTGCCTCTGTCATTCTATCTATTACCACCCCAATAAGTGTCCTGCCCTCAAAAACCTAGTACAACATCACTCAGCCAAAAGGCCTCTTAGATCATCAAGCAAACTACTACTAGAAGTCACCAACAACTACAATAGCTTTGGAGATGCCCTATATAGTAGTTCAGTGGCTAAAAAATGGAACTCTGTCCCTACTAGCATTCAAAACACATCATCCAAAGCCTCCTTTAAAGAGCTCATCAGGCAACATCTCAAGCAAAGTTGGCAGTGCCATGATTGCTCCCCAGGCTAGTGAAAGCGGAAAACATATACATACTAAATCTAGAGCACTTGATAATAGTTTTCAATCTTATTCACAAACACTGGCTAATCTACAATGTATGTACTGTACCTGTGTACTATGTATGTATTCTACCTATGTTCCAAATTTCAGCTGTACACCACAAATCTATTAATTACCTTTATTTTTAAAATTAATACTTTTTTGTTTGTTCTCTCCACTGTAACTGTTTATGTGCCGCATACCACTGTAAAAACATGTCTCTTGTAATTTGTGTGTATACTGATCATGTCTAAATAACTGGATGTGTCTGTAATTTTTCTTTGTGGAGCTTTTCTCCCCGGGCCTCTGCTGAAAAAGCGCATTTTCAACTCAGTCAGACAGCCCTGGTTAACAAATGTAAAATTAAAAAAATAAAATAAATAAATAAATAAAAATAAATACACCTCAAGGCCAGCCAAACATGACAATGCACTTGAGCTACTCCATGTTCAAATTACCATAGCAAAATCCAAACCACTTCCTTCCAAGCTATAGGTCCCCCTCTATGACCCAGAAAACCCATATCATGTATTTAAATGTATCAGAAACACTCACCATCTAACCCAATACCATAATCATGGGTGACTTTAATTACCCCACTATTAATTGGGAATCCTATATGACACCATACGTACAGGCACAGAGATTTCTGGATTTTGTAAACACAAACTCCCTGGCCCAGATTGTCAATACACCAACCAGGGGTGCAATCATACTGGAGCTAGTCCTGACTAATATGGGAGATTGGTGCAAACCCCCTAGTATAATGTATTCTCTGGTAAGATCAGACCACACAATGGTCTCCTCTGTAGTAAAAATAAAACCTGGACCACCAGCTAACCCTGAAATATTCAGAAACTACTCTAAGGCTAACGTCCTACTATTAAATGATAACCTGGCAAAATCTGAAGCCCCACAAACCCTGAGAACACTGCGGTCTATGCAGAACTGTTCACAGAAACCCTATACACTCATGTTAATGCATGAGATGCAGAGAAGCAGCTGTACCCACCAGGAAGAAGTACATGCCTAACGCAAAAAAAGCCCCACCCTGGTAGAATCACAAAATCAATAGGCTGTATAACAGAAGGAACAAAAATCATGACAAAAATTAGGAGGTGCAGCATCCAGCAGGATAAAAACACTCTCATCAAACTAAACAAACAATTCAAAAAACAAAGTCTACCAAAGCCAAATTTGACATAAATTTGGCCTCCCAGGCCAGGGACACCCACAAAACATTCTTTAGCTATGTCTGCAAGGCAATACACAATTGTGTGCAGAGCTGATTGTAAATGGAGCCACCTATACTGAGCCAGAGCATATAGCAAACCTATTGGCTGACAAATTCAGCTCCAACCTTACTCCTCTGTCTCCCTCAACTTTCCCCATGAAATACCATCAAATATAACTCCCTCTGCTATCACTAGGGAACAGGTCCTTAATGCTCACTCTAAGGCCAAGAACACTACATCAATGGTCCCAGACAATATTCCAGGATGCCTTCTAAATAGCATGAAACATGACCTATCAGGCCCTCAGGAATCACTATTTAACTGTAGCCTCCAAACTGGCCTCATGCCTCATGAATGGAGAACAGCAACAGTCATCCCTCTGCACAAAGGTGGGCCATCTGCAGACCCATAAGTCTCACTAGTCTTATATGCAAAGCCATGGAAAGAATCATCATGGAAATGATCAATAATGATATGGTAAACCTCCAGACACTGGACCCGGACTAGTCTGGTTTCATCAAAGGCACGTCATGCCTACTCAACCTGTTGGATGTCTTTGAGAAGGTCACCAAAGCAATGGATGAGGGCAAAATGTCTCACACTGCCTACCTTGACCTGGCCAATGCATTTGACACAATACTACACTCAGGCATTATTGACAAAGTAAAAAGGTTAGGTACAAACCCGTATGTCACCCATGGATAGCCAAATGGCTCACAGACAGGACCCAGGAAGTTAAAATTGGGGAGTTCACTTCTACAAAGAGGCCATTCACAAGTGAAGTCCCTCAGGGATCATCCCTTGGACAACTCCTTTTTGGCATTTACTTCTCTGAAGTCAAGATTAATATCAGTGGCCTCTGGCTAACTAAATTTGCAAATGATTGCAAATTATTAGCTGTTATTGAATCTCACAGTGACACAAATGTTCTCCAGGAAAGGTTGACAAAGACAAACGACTGGTGTCACAGCCATGGACAAAACTAAATGCCAGGAAATGTATAATAGCATCCTGCAGGAAGTCATCAACATCTGGTAACTATGAGATTGACAACACACCCCTTGGACTTGACCCAGTAGTCAGGGACTTGGGGACACACATCGATAGTAATCTAGCTTTTGACCATTACATGTCTACAGTAGTGAGGAAATAATTCTATGTTACACAACATATAAACAAAGGTATGGCATCTAGATCCATGTCATTGTTCCACTGTGTTCGGCATTCATCAGACCTGTCATTGAGTAAAATGCCCCCTTTGGTACTTATCTGACCAGGCATATCCAAATAAATGGAATGCCCACACTAAAAGAATACAGGGTACAAGTAAAATGTCCTATGCAGACTGCCTCAAGGTCCTATCCCTCTGTCTCCTATAGGCTGTTGAGGGGAGATCTATGCCTGGAATACCGGGCATTGTCAGACCCCACTCTGATGGACCTGTTGCATATCAGCAAAACAAACAGCACCAGAATTACACATTCTAAAGACTTAAACCTTGCCTGTGATATAAATAGGACCTGCTGGAGAGACAGGTATGTATCCCAGAGACTACCCCATCTCTGGAACAGGCTCCCCATCCATGAAGCAGAGTTGCTCCCATCCCAATTCAAGTGTAACTTGGACATTTGGATGAGGAACAGGAAATTCATCCCTGGATTTGCACCTATGTCTCTAATGGACACAGGTAACCTGTAAATGGTTCATCAACCAGACCCATGCTTACACTTATCAAGGGTAGCAGAACTTGTCAGGGATTTGGGATGCATAGCTAAGCTTACAAAGGCCCTTGTGGTCGTTAGCCTAGTAAACACCTATGAACCCACATATTATATACACATATTTAGGTTTAACTAAACTTAGTTGTCCTAACAGACTAGGTGTGTCTGTTAATTTAAAACCTGGTAAAACAGAAACAATGCGAGATTCCTTATCCAGTTTGAAAGCTCCTTCACAACTGGTCTCAAAATAGAGTCTCCCAGAATCAAATCTTCATGCTTTACTTCACCAAAAGACTCGAATGCATGTTCTCCCAAGTACCCCTCATTTTCCTGTCAAACCAATTTTTTAATGGGATTCCTTTTCAGTTATATTTTTGTTACTAAATAAGATCTTAGCAGGAGAAGCTGCTTCTCCTGAGTCAAGAGCAATAAATTCCTGCTCTAAAATAACTGTTCTTCTTCTCTCTGGGCTACTAAGACCACTCTTCTTCATGACAATAACTTCAGGATATAAACATGTAGCCCTAGCCTCAAGTGCAAAGGGTCTATATCATATTATCGAAATTCCAAAACATCAAACACCATAAGCTCGAACTTGGAATCTCAAAATATGATATCATCGAAAGCTCAGAACAGCAAATTTTTTCCCACACACCACACAAACACACCAAAAAACAGCAATCCACACACATACACTTAAAATCTACACTAAACTGTACATACACTACTATCTATCCACTTACCTTAACCCAAACCCTAACCCTATGGTCCGTTACTATTGCACACTCACCTGATCCGCGCCCTAACCCTAACTCATCTACCCCGCACTAACCCTAAAGTCTGTCACTATTGCACACGCACCTCACCCGCGCCCTAACCCTAACTCACCTAACCCGTGCCCTAACTCTAACGTCTGCACAATTGCACACTTACCTGAACCCGACCTGTAACTTTCCACCACAGTGCTGAAAATAGCAAAGCCACAGAAACAGCCAACCAAATTCTTTCCCTGGGAAAAAATTTGGTGTTCTGCAGCTTCGCTATTTTCAGCATTCGCTGTTTTGGGGTCGATATTAGAACATTCGATGTTTTAAAACTTCGATGTTCTAATATAGACCCACCCAGTGCAAATGAGGGCGACTTGTCTTCAGTTAAATGTTCCACTAACTTGTCAGAGTCATTAATTACAACACATTTCTTTTAAACATTTAAACATATGTAAGCTGTCACTATTACCCATATAATTACTAGTGTTTGTGTGTTTGTCACCAGTCTTTCAGAGTAATAATATCAGTATCTTTTCTGTTGTGCCTCTTACATTCTTTTAGTGGCACATGACTTTGTCTCTTTCTTGCTTTTTTCCCTTTACCTCCTTTCCTGACATAATACCTCCTTCTGTGCTAAAATCCACATTATTCTTATTGCTTTTATAAAACTACCTAATGCCAGTCTTTAATGCATTCAAATACAGTAGAGAAAGCCTTTTCATAATGATAGGTACACACTAATGATTCACTTAAATCTTTCCTATCAATAATCTTTAATAACTCAGACAACTTAACACTACAATGACTCTGACCCATTTCTGAAGTTTACTTTGCATAAACTGCATTCCTTAATATAACTAGACTTCAAAAAGTTCCTGTAGTTCATATATATTTAAAGAATCCATTTCCATATATACTAAAGTCTAATTTGTACATATATCTTATAAGTAATTTGCAAACTTACAAGTATACTCTCCCACTCAATCACTGAATCCCATAAAGACATGCAAAGTGCACCTTTGCACTGACCAATGACTCAAATGCACACTCTGCTCATGTCCACTCACAGACAGTCTCTTTAAACAGTAGAGATTCCTCCAATTAGTTAAAACAAAAACTCAGCGAAAGAAAAGTGTGTTCCCTATACCTTTACAAAGACAAAGGATAGCACACAAAGTAAAAAGGAAAATGATTCAGAAAACTTCCAATGTCTGTCAACACATGAAATAAAAGTTGTTTCTAGGAACTCTCCCCAATACATCAGTACCGCAAGTAAAGCAGTCCACTTCTCTCCATTCACATCCACACACCAAGCAGTCTCTTTAAACAGTAGAACCCTCCTGACTGGTTAAAACAAAATCTCAGTGAAAGAAAAGTGTGTTCCCTATGTCTTTATAAAGACGAGGGGCAGCACACTAAGTAAAAAGGAAAAATGCTTCAGAGAACTCACAATGTCTGTACACATATACAATAAAAGCTGTTTCTAGGAACTCTGTCCCCAGTGCAACCAGTACTGCGAGTAAAACAGTTTACTTCTATCCTCCACTTGCACCTTTACCCTAACAGGAACTGCCCCCAAGGAAATTCTGAGACATCCATAGTTACAGATTGACATGGAGGTTGAGAAGAAAATGGGAGACAAAATAATTGCTTGTATTTATAGTCTCCCCCAGTGAAGTTCCATTTATACAATGCACAAGGGGTTGGCATAGTGGTTAAGGTCTTTACCTCACAATAAAAGATGGGTAACTGAAAATCTAAGTGATGCAAACGTTGGGTCTATGTGTTTCTTAGATAGTAAAGAATCTTTCTCATGTATAACCTAGGAAGAAGCATCTTGAGAATCATAGATGTCACGAACCCCGGAATTCTCCGAAACTCTCTGGCTGAAGTCTGGGTCTGAACTGAGAAACTCAGGTTTCCAGATAAAACTCCAACTTCTCCTTTACCAAAAATGTTTGCTGAAGAGTGTAACACATACTAGAAAGACAATCCACTGCAAACTGGTCAGGAGGATTTCTGAGTAGTAATCTGGAATCGCATATTATATACATACATGCATGCAAACATACATATTGGTCAGAAGAGTTGAAACCCATGTTAAGGACTCTTGACATTTGGGAGAACACTCTGCAAAGATTAGTAATTCATCAAAATAAGGAAGAAAAAATGAATGCCAGTTTGATTGCTATAAGTTGTGACTGGCAGCAGATGCTTTATAAACATGCTTGATGTAGCAGATAACCCAAAGGGTAATGTAGAGAAATGACCATGTGACCTAACCCCAGAAGCTCAGAGATGTTTTAGGTCCCATAATACTATAAAGCTTCTTGGGGGAATAAGAGGTAACAGACGCTGAAAGGTGAAATAGGAAGGACTTATTTAAAACTGGTCTCCAAAAAGGCTATTTCTTTGATACCAGAAGCATTCTGGACTAGAAGCCTTTGCTCCTTGAATAAATGGCACTAGTTCTATGACTTCTAGGTGAAAAAACTGAAGAACTGTTTGGTTTAGAGAGTGGGGAAGAAGTTCCCTGAAAGGAGGCTTTTGTATCGAGTGTCAACTATATCCCTTCTGAACCCTCTTTAATCCCCATGAGTCTGTCGTAATCTATTGCCAAAGGAGAATTTACAGGGCCAGTTGTTGGGATGGGTTTTAAGTAACTGAGGCAGGAGGTAGGGATGAAGGAAGTAGGCATGCTAGCATAACCATCCTGTTTGTTATAGTTCCCCTCCTGCTATCCTTATTTATTTCTTAGGCATGAAACAGGATGTGGAAGACTTGAAAGGTGGGCCTGAAAAACCTCAGAAATTCTCTAAACTAATTTCCCTTTTTCCTCATACTGTTTGTGGACCTGAGTAGCAAATGGGTCAAATAAAACCTTTTTCTTTAAAGCCAGTTTCAAAATTCTAGACTTTATTTCAACAGAAAATGGCTGATATCTTACTCAGGTGTACCTCCTCAAACAGTAGCAGAATAAAAGGCCCCAGAGACAACATATGCACAGCTATATATACCTCTATGGCATACTTAAACTGTAGAGACATGTCAAAAACAATAAGATTGAGATAGGCATAAACTTCCACATAAGGGACCGATAGTTAATAATTCTACATGGCAAAGACAAAGAATAAACCACTCTAATAACAAACTTTTCCCTCTATCCACAAGGGAAGGCTTGGTTGATACCAGTAGCCTGTTAACTGTTAGCCTTTAAGTAAAGCTTGCCACAGGGAAAGAGAAAATAAGTGCTTGCTTGTTTAAGAAACTTTGTAAAACCTTTCTGATTTCATGGGGACTGAAGATTGTGAGTCAGAGTTGTTACAGGCTGTATAAAAACCTCTTAAAAAGCTACCACTAGAGGAGGAATAGGCACAGAATGAGGAAAATACACTTACAACAGGTTACAAAATATCCTCAATACAGTGGGAACATCCATTAATTCTCAAAAAAGTACCTCATTCATCCTGGTGACAATTTGATTAAAGAAACTACCTCCCATGGAGGTTGTAAGGACCAGTTTTCTTCAGCATCAGAGTATTGGGCTTGAGAATTTGTAAATACAAAGCTCTGTTTCTATCTGTCAGAATCATCTAACCGGTCTTCTGTAGGGATATTTTGACTGCCCTGCTTAACAGATATTGACATGTGCTACCAAAGGAACGAAAACTAGGCTGGTAAAAACAAAAAGGCAGCCCAGAAAGTCTGTAGGAAGATATTTATTGACCAACTTTGAGTACACCAAATAAACTTAAGCGCTTTTCGTACGCACAATGTACGAACTACTCCTCTGAAGAAGTTCGTACATTGTGTGTACGAAAAGCGCTTAAGTTTATTTGGTGTACTCAAAGTTGGTCAATAAATATCTTCTAGATATTGACATGTTCCAGGATTGACTTTCTGTAACAATTCCTTAGCTGAGGTAAGAAAATCCTCCTTACTTATTGATTTTGCATTTTCAGGTGAACAATGTTTAACCTTTTGGGGGGTTTTTGTTTTTTCTTAACAGGTATCTTCTGTGACTGACTAGTAGAGGAATCTGTGTCCCTTCAAGAGATTCCCCCAAACATATTCAGTATCATCCCTCGGTGAAACTCCATGTCCCAGTAAAGATGGTTCATCTATGCCTGATTTGGATACTGGAATAGCCAAAGAGGGTGTGGCTGACCCCTGTCTCATGATGGCTGAAAGGACTGCACCAGAGGAAATGGGACAGGCAAGTAAGTGGTCTGTGGAACAACAAATGGCCACTGCAGGTTCACTTTCCATCAGCTGAGGCATGGATTGAGCCCAGGTAGTCATCAAGAGCTTTGGTAAGTGTTTTTTTTTTTTCTTTATAGGATTTGTTGACATCGGATGGGGTAACTATCCATGCTGTAACTGAGAAGATTGCATCAGATGCAGCTAGGATGGCTGGAAAGAGACAATCAGAAGGTAAGCTGTCAAATGTCTACACAAGCAGCACACTTATACTTACCCAATCAAAGTCCCAAAAACACAGTAATGCACAAATAGTACACAAAAATTCAGTCAGAAACCCCTTAGAAGTAAAATTAATGTGACAGAAATAAATGAAAGGTAGGTTGGCTCAGAGTGAACGCAAGCACTACATGCAGTGCAAATGCACAAGCAGTACACTAAAATCCTGTCAGAAACCCCTTAGAAATACAATTAGTCCAACGAAAATAAATGTCAGGTAAGTTGTTACAGCATGCACACAAGAACTACATGCCCTGTCATTGTCCCTGCCCAAATGAAACACTGCCAGACATGTAAACTTTTCTAAAAAATAAAAAGTTTGCATAAGCAGTACATTTCTACATAAAATAAGTTTCTACAGTAGCCAAAGCTAAAAATATCAGTCTCAGACAGTAAACAGATGGTAGTTAAAAAAAATGGGTTTCTTAAAGGGACCTTGATATATCTTACAAATTAAAAGTCAAAATACTTTTTTTCTATATGTGTGTGTGTGTGTGTGTGTGTGTGTGTGTGTGTGTGTGTGTGTGTGTGTGTGTGTGTGTGTGTGTGTGTGTGTGTATATATATATATATATATATATATATATATATATATATATATATATATATGTGTATATATATATATATATATATATATATATAAAACACATTAAAAAATAAACACATCCTGCGTGGAATGGTTCCCACAAAGGGGAATTATCTGCCTGAAAGGAGATGATAGGCCAGCTGCTGCTCTTGTGAAGTCCTTGAACTGCTTCTTCATGAGGCAGCAAGAAAGTACTGAAGATTTTCGACTCCTAAGAGCTGACCAATCAGTAATAAGAGTGGAAGTGTAGGAGGAGCCAGAGCTTTTGTAAGCTGGATGGTTGTTGTGTCTTGCTACTGCAGCAGAAGGAATGGTAAACATCTTATGGATACTTTAAGCAGTGTCTACCAACTTGACTTGGGGCCACAACAATGGCTTGTTGCAAGTGATTTGGCTTGGGTGCAAGAAAAACAGCTTTGTACAGTGGCGAGACAATATGAAGTTTAAAGCAATGACTTGACTCAGGCTCAGAATACCCACAGCAGACAAAAGCAAATGAGATGTACAAAAGGCAGTAAGGGCAATAGCAACAATGACTATATCAAATTGTCTTAGATGTGGCAATTGTGGTTTACTACAAATTTACAAATCACAGCAAAGATTACTTCAGCTAGGAAAGCCCACAGCTATAAGAGCAGTGAAATGAGACAATAAGTGGTATGCCTACTGCAAGAAAGAACTCTACCCTAAATAAGTGTAGCCATGTTATGCAAGTGTATTCAGTACCTGTTATCAAGTGTATACAACTATACTTATGCATTCACAGCTGTACTCAGTTGTCTGCAGGTGAGAATAACCATGTCCAGCTATATGTTATTATCCACTGGTTTCAGTAGCCAGCAAGTAAGTATTTTGGGGATACTACCTCAATAGAATTTTTTAGAAACCAGGTGTTGTAAACACTTGGAACTGACAAAATCAGTTCTTATCAGTGCATAACTTGTGTTGCAGATTATGCAGAACTTCCTAGATGTAGTGGGCTTTGGTTCTGAGGTCATGTTTGGTTAGGTATCCTCAGGCATCTTCATATAGGCACAGCTCAGCAGAGTATAGTCAATGTATGCAGATATTCTGAATTTAAATAAACAAACCAGAGAACACAGGCCAATCAACAAAACACTCTGCCCTTGCAACCACTAGCAAATGTCATCAGAAAGATAGCAGCAACGGGTCTATATTATAACATAGAATTTTATAAAGTTCGAATGTTATAATATCGAACCAGTTTTGTTGAATGCTGGAAACAGCGAAGGTGCAGGACACCAAATTCTTTCCCAGGGAAAGAATTTGGTGGGCCATTGCTGTGGCTTCGCTGTTTTCAGCGTTTGCTATGTTGGAACGTTATGGGTCGGGTTCAGGTAAGTGTGTGATTGTGTGTAGGTTAGGGGGCGGGTTAGGTGAGTTAGGGTTAGGGAGTGGGTCAGGTAAGTGTGCGGTTCTGTGTATGTTAGGGTTAGGGGATGGGTTCGGTGAGTTAGGGTTAATGCGCAGGTGAGGTGAGTGTGTGATAGTGACGGACCTTAAGGTTAGGGTCGGGTTAAGGTAAGTGGATAGCTAGTAGTGTATGTAAAGTTTAGTTTAGTTGTGGGATTTTAAGTGTATGTGTGTGTGGATTGCAGTTTTTTGTTTGTGTTTGTGTTGTGTGTATGTTTCTCGGAATAGCGATTTTTTTTCCCTGGGAAAAAAATGCTATTCTGACTGTTCGATGTTTGCGGATTTTGGTGTTTAGGGTTCGATATTACAACATTCGATCTTTGTAGATTTCGATGTTATAATATAGACCCAGCAGCAACCTCACTTTCACTAGGAGATTACTTGCTAAGCCAGTTCTAAATGTAGAAATCCACCAAAACATAAAAATACAGTACAGTATTTAAAATTAGTACTAGCATACTTTAAGTGCAAAAACAGAAACTTGTACTTCCTAGATGTAGTGGGTTCTGGCAATGAGGTGAAGTCCAAGTACCTGACCTCCTGCAATTTTGTGTAGTTACAGCACAGCAGATTGACAATGTCCACAAACACACACAGGCCAATTAAAACACACACACACACACACACACACACACACACAATCTGCCCTTGCAATCAGTAGCAAATTTGGCCAGAATAATAGCAGCACCCCCAACACCAGAAGATTATTTGCTAAACCATTTCTAAATGCAGAAATCAGAGCACAGAAACCACTAGCAAACTCTAATTTAAATGCAAAAACAGAAATGTGTACTTCATAGATATAGTACATCCATAGTAAGTAATATATGTTATTATAATCATACTCCATAACTTTTTTGTCTGGTGTTGTCAATTTTCATTCATTCCTCAACTAATGGGACAGAGTCCCCAGATACCAAAATTCCTGGGTGAACTCTAAGGAAGGATATTCCTGAGTACACTTGAGCCAAAGGCTGCTCTTCCCCTTGAGACCAAATCTAGTTTGCAATAAGTGCTAAAGGAATGAGGATTTCACCAAGCTGCAGCTGCACATATATCATCCATAGAAGCTGTAGACTGGAATACAGCAGAAGTTGCCATAGATCTGGTTGAATGGGCCTTTAATGGTTTTGGTAAGGGGAAATTCAATTTGTTATAGATAAATGAAATGCAATCTGTCAACCATCTAGCTAGAGTTACCATTGTAACTGATTTGCCCAATTTATTATGTGCAAAGGAAACAAATAACCGATCCGTCTTTCTAATTTCTTTTGCCCTGTCTAGGTAGAAATGTAATTGTCTATGAACATCCAGTAAGTACAGCATATATTCCCCTTTATTTATATATTGTGGGGAAAATACTGGCAAGTTAATGGACTGCAACTGCAACCAAACCCAAAGGTTCACGCACGTAGGAACTGCTGCACGATCCCAAATGACAAACCAACCGAAAACACCAAGACGGACCAGCTATTAGGATGTGATAATTTTATTGCTTCAATAAAACATACTGTCAGCAATGGTAAAAACCATGCTGAAAAAGCAAACCTAATGTTAGCCTTTTTCAATGCCCAATATTCAAAAAAGTAAAACATCACCATTGTGAGCCCTACTTATAGTGCCTCTCTTAAAGAGGTATTGCCCAATTTAGATTCAATATGTTAAATAGATGGAAAATTCAAACAATTTGAACATCATATACCCATAATTTGACCCATACATTCAAAATTTTTTAAATTCTGTTTGGTGTTTGGACAAAAATTGAATGGATGACATTGTAAATATACATATGTATGTTCCATAAAATGTTTAACAGACATAAACCTATGTTCTAACTAATGATTTATGTATACAATAAAGCAATTTGGGCAAATGTACCCCAAACAAAACAACCTGCCATTATAAATATATGTCACAATATATATATATATATATATATATAAGGCTAAGATATACAATTATATAAGCCTGTAAGGCCCACCCATAATGGGTATAAAAAACATATAGCCTAATAAATGCAACATAAAAATGAAGTACATGAAAGTGTTTTTGGATGTTATGATTACTAGACTTCAAGATCATACTCTAGCTACATCGGTCCACAGAAAATTTCCTCAGTACAACACTCTGCTACATGCGAACAGTTGTCATCCATACATCATCCACAACATCCCAAAATCACAATTTATGAGGATGAAAAGAATATGCTCCTCTTCGGAGGACAGCTCCAAGGCTTGTGATGATCTTGTGAATAGATTTGTTGATCGTGGATATCCAAAATACATCATTACCAAATCTTTGAAAAGGGCTAACCATTCATCACGTTCTGATTTACTACAATATAAGTCCAAACAACAGTTCAATCATAGGTCAGGGAAGAATTGCACTTTAAGGTTTGTTACCACTTATGGGGCTAATACTAATCGATTTGTTGATATTATCAATCAACATTGGGACATTTTACGTTCTCATGAAATTCTGAATGATATATTACCCCAACAGTGTTCTTTTAGGTAGAAATTTAAATTCTTTTCTAACCCACTACAAAAGACATAGTTTACAGTATCCATTACAGACTACTCTGGAGGGAAGTACATTGAAAGGAAGTTTTCCATGTGGTCATTGCTCATTCTGTAAATACATGCCCAAAACTAGGGAGTTGTCTAGCAGAAATACATCCCAGGTTTTTGGGATCAGAATGTTTTCTAATTGTAGTTCGGATTGGGCAGTATATTTGGCCACTTGTAATTGTTCTGCATTTTATGTGGGACAGACCTCCAGGTCTGTTAAATTGAGGGTTTGTGAACATATTAGTGCAATTAAACACAAACGCATGACTAATGCTTTATATAAACATACCCTTGAACATCCTTCTGCTCATTTTACATTCACAATTATAGATAGAATCATTTTACATCGACAAATGAAAGCAGGATGGCATAAGAAACTCAATGACATGGAGTATAAATGGATTATAAGGTTAGGTGGTCTTTTCAGACCTGGTTTGAACACAATGGAACCAATTCAATAGGTTATAAATACAGGAGCATTTGGACTTTCATGTACTTCATTTTTATGTTGCATTTATTAGGCTATATGTTTTTTATACCCATTATGGGTGGGCCTTACAGGCTTATATAATTGTATATCTTAGCCTTATATATATATATATATATATATATATTGTGACATATATTTATAATGGCAGGTTGTTTTGTTTGGGGTACATTTGCCCAAATTGCTTTATTGTATACATAAATCATTAGTTAGAACATAGGTTTATGTCTGTTAAACATTTTATGGAACATACATATGTATATTTACAATGTCATCCATTCAATTTTTGTCCAAACACCAAACAGAATTTAAAAAATTTTGAATGTATGGGTCAAATTATGGGTATATGATGTTCAAATTGTTTGAATTTTCCATCTATTTAACATATTGAATCTATATTGGGCAATACCTCTTTAAGAGAGGCACTATAAGTAGGGCTCACAATGGTGATGTTTTACTTTTTTGAATATTGGGCATTGAAAAAGGCTAACATTAGCCGAAACTTTTCAGCATGGTTTTTACCATTGCTGACAGTATGTTTTATTGAAGCAATAAAATTATCACATCCTAATAGCAAGTTAATGGACTGGTCAGTGTTGGATTCTGACACCACCTTAGAAAGGAAGGAAGCACTCATACATAATGTAACCCTATCCTTATGAAAAATCAAATATGGAGGCTTAGACGATAATGCTTGAAGTTCTGAAATTCTTCTAGCAGATGTAACTGCTACTAAAAAGACAGTATTCCAGGTCAAAATTTAAGCTCACATTTATCTGCAGGTTCAAAGGGAAAATCTATTAAGGCTTGCAGTACCAAATTTAAATCCTATGGTGACATGGGGTCATTTTAAGGGGGTCTTAGCAGAAGAATACCTTTCAGAAATGCTTTGCACGGTTTAGAGGAAGCCAGGGAAGAATTTTGAAATTCCACATAAAAGTTAGAGATTGTTGCGAGTTGAACTTTAATAGTTGATGATCTAGTACCCTCATTAAACAAAGTTGCTAAAAATTCTAGTACAGAATGAATTGGAGCTAAGCGGGGGTCTATATGATTCTGTCCTTCCTAATACAAAAAATCTCCATTTAGTCCTGTAGAACTTCTTAGCAGAAGGTTTATGGGAAGATAAAAGTATGCAGGACCAGAGGAAGAAAGCATTGGTTGCCTGGCTATTAATGGAATTGGAAAAACCACATTGTTAGTTTGAATCTTGAGATATCTGGATGAACCATGCCTGTCGGATGAGACAGAAGGTCCAGTATTGTATCCAAAATCCAAGGTGGGTATAGTAAATGAGGCCAAAGGAAGGGGAACCAAAACTGCCGAGGCAGTAAGGTGCAATGAGGATGATTTTGCTCTTCAACTGGACTGCTTTCTGAAGGAATTTGGGAATTAGGGGAGTTAGATAATAAGCATACAGAAGACTGGGGGTCAGTTGTGGAATAGAGCATCCCTCGGTGATTCCCCCGGTGGGGGGATTAGGGCAAAGAAGATGCTGCACTTGTTGTTTAGGGGGATGCAAAAAGATTGCAGCAAGGCTGGCCCCACTGACTGAAAATCATCTCTGTCATGTTCCTGTTGAGATACCACTCGTGAGGTAGGTAGTAAAATAGACCTGTTTAGTTGTCTGCTATCAAACTGGAATTCCCTGGTATATGCATCGCTATTAGAAAGTGCTTGGTAGATATCACCCATTGCCACATTCTGAGGGCTTTTCAACACAGGGGATAAGATCTGGTTCCCCCTTGCTTGTTGATGTACCATACTACTGACGTCTGTCTGGATTGCAACTGTCCCAAGAGGAAGAGTCCTGGAATGCCTGCAGTGCTAAGAGCACCACTCTCATCTTCAGAACACTGATATGCAGGTTGGCCTCTACAGGGGACCAAGTGCCTTGGACTGTTTTCCACAGGAAGTGCCCCCCCCCCCATCTGGGAAGCATCTGTGGTCACTATGGCCTGGGCTGAGGGAGGACAAAAGGATGACTTTGTAACAGCTGTTCTGACTGCATCCACCAAGAAAGGTTTTGTTTGCATACCTGGGATGTTCTTATCTTCACAGACATAGGCTGAGAAAGTACTGACCATTGTGTTGCCAGTATACATTAAAGAATTCTCATGTGGAATCTTGCTAAAGGGACTACGGTTATTGCCACTGGCATTGATCCCAGGGCTTGCACAATCAATTGAGCTGAAATTCTAGTACTGCAAATTATTTTCCTGATCTGCATCCTTATTGTTTGCACTGTTCCTTGAGGAAGATAAGCTGCCATAGAAATTGTGTTGAACACTGTTCCTATGAATTATAATGTCTGGGTTGGTTGCAGATGAGACTTGTTGTAATTTATGGTTATTCCAAGATGTGAACAGGTCTGTAACACCTGATCCCTAGCTTCTATCAGTTGATGCCTGGTTGGAGGGGTAATGAATATGGGAACACCCGGAATAATTGCAGTCTTAAGTGAGGCCAAAGGGCAGTGTCCTGAACTGATAGCGACTGGCTCCCAGCTGGAAGCATAAGTACCTTTTGGATTGACAGTTCATTTTTATGTGATAGTATGCATCCTGAAGATCTATCGAGCACTCCAGTCATTCTTGCTCAGAAAGGGCAGAATGGACTGAACAGTGACCATCCGGAACTTTGTGTGTCGAACCAACTTGTTCAATACACTGAGATCCAAAATTTGTCTCCAGTCCCCTCTTTTCTTTGGCACTAAAAAGAATCTTCAGTAAGTTTCAGATTCTATGTGATCTTGTGTGACCTCTTGGATGCCTCTTTTTCTAGCAGCTTCTGGATTTCTAGTGTAGCTGCTTTCCTCTGACTAGGTGGAACATCAGGAATTTTTTCTGCAGAATGGAGGAGGTAGGGAAAAGGGAATTATATAACATCTGGAAAGAATTCTCTGCATCCAACTGTCTTTTGTTATACTTAGCCAGGCTTTCTGGTGCAGAGATAAGTGATCCCCAACTGCCTCCAGAGGTAGGCAATCAGACCTCCATTCATGGACGTTGAAAGGGTCTGTCAGAAAAGGAATCTCTAGACCCCCCAGTTTTGTGGGCCTCCTCTGCCACAGTCTTCCATTAGGTTCATTGGTTCATTATTGCTCCCCCTCTAACTCTGGGGGAACCCAACTCCATATATGTCCTGTAAAGGACCCTGAGATTTTTTGAATCACATTTTTTGATCTCCCCTTTGATTCTTGGAAAAGGTCTTTTGAGAGGTTGAAAATGCATGTCTACTGCAGAGAGGATCTTTCCAACTTTCTCACACCTGGATAGTGTGTCCCTTACTGTGGGGCCAAATAAAGAAGTACCATCAAAGGGAGCATTGACGAACAATGACTTGAAGGGTTCCACAAAATCACACAGGCACATCCAGGCATGTCTCCAAATGGAAATGCCTGAACCCACAGCCCTTGAGCATCTTCTGCAGCATGCCAGATAAGCCTCATGTATGAATCAGATATAGCCCATAGGGTATCCAACTGAGAGACCACTGAAGATTGAGCCTCAGCAGTTCCGGTTCCTGAAAGAGATTTAGATAACTCTTTAATCAAATCTGTTTGTAGACTAGTAAAATGTGCTAAATAGCTCAGCAATCCAAGTGCAAACATAGCTGAAGCATAAACACGCTTCCAAAATCTTTCTATTGCCCTTGGCTCTGTATTAGGAGGATAGACAGGGGAACTCTTTTCAGTGAGTTCCTTTTTTGTAGCTGCTGTCACAACCATGGCATCTACCAGAACCCCTTTACTCCAATATTCTCAGCCTATTGGTTGAGCCAGAATCCTGTCTGGTCTTTTGGGGATTCACTCAGTCATATCAGGTTCCTTCCACAGCCTCTTAGAAATCAGATCAATAAGTTAATCGGCTGGCAGAGTAACCCAGGAGGTATACCAAATGCTTCCAAAAATAGTAATTCCTCAGGAGAAGGGCATTGGGAAGACCAGCCACCCTTTTGCTTCAGGATCTCAAGAATGTCTCCAAATGAGACTTCACTGGGTGGTGATTTTGGGGACCTTCCTCTTCATTGAAATTGATATCATCAGTGGCTGACTCCTGAGGAGAGTCCAAGTGCCTCCTTTTGCACTTTCTCTTCCTAGGGACTTCCTTAGTGGGTGGTCTGGAGAAGTATCAACAGAGATTGAAATACCCTGCTGAGTAGACTGGAAGCTTTGGGATGGCTGTCCCCATGTGATAGAATGTTGAGGATCAATGTGCAAAGTCATCTGAGAAGCGGAGGATGGATCCAGGGATCCAAGGGGGAAGGACCTGTCTGACTTGCTGGAGCAGAGAACCCTCACTTCACTACCTCAAAGGCAGACCACTTCCAGGGAGAAGAAAGCAACAGAGCTGAGAAGGTGAGTTTCTGGCCCGTCACTTCCCTCCACGCCAAGAACAATGCACCTGAGGTTGAAACTGGAGCCAATCCATCCAGTGCCAAAGCTCTGAGAGGAAGAGATGGCTTCTAAAACCTCAAAGTCAAACTTATCCTCTTGGATCCGACAGTGAAGCTTTGGCTGTACGAGTCATCTGGCTCCTAGGATACTGGATCCTGTGCACTCAGAGATATAGTCAGATCCGAAAATGTTCTCTTTGGATCCAAACCAAATGGACCCAGAAGAGTGCCTCTCTAAAAAGGGAGAGGGCACCTTGGAAGGAACCAGATCCAGACTTGGTGAATTGGTAGTTCTTGGTAAGGGCTTTGGATCCAAAGATATAGGATCCAAAGTATGTTTGGTCAGATCCAAGGTTGTAGGATCTGAAATAGGTGCGGTCAGATCTGATGATGGTCAGATTGGACATAGCTTTGGATCCAGTTTTTCTTTCTTTCTTTCTTTCTTTCTTTCTTTCTTTCTTTCTTTCTTTCTTTCTTCTTGGTTCAGAAGTGGAAGCTGGAGAATCTGAGGATCTAGACCTTTTTGAATGGGTCTATAAATTTTTGTTTGGGGGATTGAACCCTAGCAATGGTTTCAGGAAAAGAAGGTGGCAGTAATCCCTTTAAAATCGGCTTATTTTTCCTGTCTGCTAAAGCTTGGGGGTTGAACCCACGACAAATACTGCAGTCCTGTTGTAAGTGTTCTGGTCCTAAACAATACACACAAAGATTGCGGGCATCAGACAAAAGCAACTTATGCCCACAGTTGTCATACTTTTTAAAACCTGCTGGACCCTTCTCAGACATTTTCTAGGAAAGATAAAAAGAGTTAAAGTAAACTTTTTTGATAGGCAGAAAGGGGAAGGAAAAAGAAGAAATATCAGCAATGGTATTTAAGAACTACAAGAAAATACTTATAAACAAAGAGAAAATACCTGAAATGGTAATTACAGAGATTGCACTATGTGTAAAAAGGGTAAAAGGAAGGCGATAGGTCTACCTATGATGGTAAAACAGTTTTACACTCAAATTGTAAGAAAGGGAACAGAAGAATGACTTTAAATGAAAAACGAAGATTGAAAATTAAAAAAATAGTTGTTTAAAGAATTTTTAGAAAGGAAATATTAAATTTAACTTATCTCTCACTGAAGATTTGAGAGCTGAAGGCAACCATGTCTAAATGGTAAAGCGCCTCCAGGTGCATCTGCAGTTAACTCCTACTGACGCCTCTAGGTGTCAAATATTGCTTGTTCATGTTTGCATCAATAATTCTAAAACCATGCTATGGACAAGGTTTTAAAAGATTTCATCTTAAAAGTTACGCAATGGCAAACTCAACTTCATTAATATTTGACCTCTGTCTAATGCAGATAAAGAGATATTAACTGTTTTTATGATGTTAATTTATATAGATATGATTTTCACATTTTTCTAAATATTTAAATAATCAAGTAACAGACAAAACTCCTTAGCCTCATATGAAAGCTCTCAGCTGGATGAATAAAATGCTGCTGACAGTATGTGTATAACTTCACTGGTTGCTGGGATATTGTAAATTGTTTACAAAACATTGCAAACATAATAGTTACTGTGTTTACTGTGACTTATAGAATTAATTTTAAGACCTAGAGCCTAAAGAATACTACCACTATAAAAATAGTCTATGCCATTTAGACTTCTGTCATAACCCCTATGGTTCCAGATATATGAACATTTGTTTGAAATGTGAGGACATAATTTGATTCTGTCAAAAGGCTTAGACTCCACCCATTGGAAGTTACAGTGCAAACTTTCTGAGCTCCATTGTAGTGCATGAGTTAATCATACTTTGACTTAGGAATGGTGTCCATTCCCATCATGGTATTAGAAACCCCAAGGACTTTGAGAAATTAAAAAAGTGGGGATTAACCTTTATGTCACTAGATGGGTAACCAATTGACTCACTGACAGAATACATACTTCAAAGTTGGGCACTCCACCTGTGCCAGTAAACCTGTCACTAGTGGCATACCACAGGGATCTGTGCTGGGCCCTTTGCTGTTTGGAATCTATTTCTCAGAATTCCAAGCTAAAGTAGATGGCATTTAGCTTACCAAGTTTACCAATACTTGCAAATTGAGTGCAATCATTGAGTCCCCCCATGATGTTAGCATATTGCAGGAGGGACTGACACACACAAATGACTGGTCACAAAGCCACTGTCTAAAACTAAACACACAAAAAGTGCATTGTTATCCCTTTGGTAAATCGGAATTCCCTGCTAATTACATTATTGAAAGCACCCCTAAGTTTAAACCCAATGATGTGAGATCTGGGAACACAAGTAGATAGCAATCTGAGCTTCTACCACCAAGTTTGCACAGTGGTAAGGAAAACCTTCTGTGTTGCGCATTTCATAAGTAAGGGCATCGCATCCAGGTCTAAGGGTGTTACAACTCCACTGTACTTGACCCTCATCAGACCATGAATAGAGTACAATGGTCCCTTCTGCATATACCTCACCAGACACCTGCAGCAGCTTGAGAGACCACAGAAGTTTCTTACTAAGAAAATACACAGCCTCCAAACCATGACTTACGTGGATAGACTGAAAGCCCTGTCCCTGTACTCTGTATCATATAGGCTGCTGAGAGGTGACTTCTACTGACCTACAGGGCAGTCTGGGACCCTGCCCTGATGGATATGCTGCACATCCACAAGTCAAATGGCACAAGAGTCACTCACTCTAGAGATCTTAACCTAGCCTGTGAGATTAACAGAACATGCTGGAGATATAGATATATCTCCCATAGATTGTCACTACTCTGGAATAAACTTCCAATTCATGTGAAGCAGAGCTCCTCACTAATCCTATTTAAGGGCAACTTGGACATAAGAATGGGAGGCCATAAAATTCATGGCAGGGATGGCACCCAGGGGTAGTCAGTATTTATCATAGACTTGCTCTGTGAATTATGTCCATGTAACCAAGAACAATTGAAGCAACTCAGGATTAACATGGCTAGGCTTGTACAGACTCTAGGGCCACTAGCCTAGTAACTTCCTATGAACCTATTAACCTATGTGAAAAACTCCTGCAGGGCTCTGATATTGAACCATGGTGTAGCCATAGAATGAGTTCTGGCTGAGTGTGGTTTCCCACACGTATGGAACTGAATAAGAGATGAACATGAAATATCAGTGAGATGTGTGACATCATAAGTGAAGTGATGCTATTGGCCATAACATCTATGTGAACACCCACTACCTTATACATCACTTAAGAAGAATTAACACATTTTAACTTTATTGCACCTAGAAAAACAGAGACATGTATCTATATGTAAATGGCAATATCCTAAAAACTAATACATGTATCAGCATAACATTATTATAATAACACCCAGATGGTCCCTGATTACTACTTCTACCTGGATTTCTCTTTCTTTTGCCTTCTGCTTCTAAATGGACTACCAATATTCTCTCATTACTACTTATTGTTTTCCAGCATTATTACAGGATTATCCTTTTGTAAACTGCTTTCATCCTTTTTCCACCTTCTCACTGTTGTGTTGATTTTTCCTCCTCCATCTCTCTTGCTCTCTGCCTCCTTCTGCCTCTCTTTTTCTCTACCACCCCAGCTGTTGCAGCTTCACTCTTCTAGTTATATTTTACTCCACTGTGAACTTCTCACTTGTGACACAGGTTCTTCCCCTTGACTTAACATAGCTTGCCTATACACCTGTGTTATGATGTTCAAATACTGCTGTTGTCTGGGTTTTCTAACTCTGTGACTTACTGTAGAAAATATATGTCCACTGCTAAGGATGCACTGTCTCTCTCTGCGATGTTGGTGGTATCTGATTTGGTTTTAGATGTTTGTTATGGCTCTAGCCACCCATGACTCAGAAAAAGTAATAATATGGTAATATGTACAATACATTCTCCCTTTTGAAATAATAAAACTAATGAACGCAATTCCAAATAATGTCACTATAAATATCAAAAAATAAACAATGAAGTGTACAAGTAAGAAAGTGCCATAATTGCAAATAATGAAAAAATATTATATATGTTGTGTATCAGTAATGAAATACTATGAATATGGTGGCGAAATCCAATGAAGATGCAGTGAAGTGGATTTGGGAATGACCAGTATATACAAAACTTTTCTCTAATGTGCAAGCAGGTTCTGGTACATAATGGTATGGAAACTGATGACCACAGTCATCCTATCAGTCAGTGGTGTGACAAAAACATGCAGCATAATACAAAATGAATTCTGCTCACAAAAAGGTTAGATTACAATGTGTATGTTGTTCTTTCAAGTCTAGGGTATTTGGGAGGAAGGGGGTGTGAAAGAATGGAATTCAGATGCAATACATAATGAAATAATCAGACATAAACATACAGATATACAAGCATATCTCTAAATTCCACTGTGATGCCCATGTCCTGGCCCAGCAATCAAGAAGCCTCAATCCTCATCACCAACACCAGTGAAAGGCATTTCATATAGGAGGAAAGGATAACAAATACACACAGTAAAGTGCAATTTCCCTTAAGAGCACACAGAGATCACAGTCAGTCCAGGGCTGGTTGCTCCCTTGCTTTCCAGGTCCCCAATAAGATTCCCCACTAGCACAGCTATAGGGTCCAGATCTCAGCCTAGTGGGCAAGCTAAACCTCCACCACCCTCTCTGTCCAACCAGCGCTTCATGCCCCTGCCCATGTAGCTCACACACACACACACACACACACACACACACACACACACACACACACACACACACACACACACACACACAATACAACCACATAGACACTCCTGGGGAAGGCTGGCACAGGTTCTCCAGCTGTGCCCCTTTTTCCCAGACTATACGGTAGTACCAGCTGCCACCACTCACTAATATTTATCAGCTACTCAAAGGCCCTTAAAATGGTGTCCAATTATTACTGTGCAATATTATCATCCAATTGGTAGCATAGCCTAGGGCTAAAGCTATTGAAGTGGCTTTGTACAATTTTCCCAAAAGCATGCAAGTACTCTAAAGAGCTTAAATTATCTCTACAAAAACAGCCACAGTTGAAAGGGTTTAAAAATATTTAATAACAAATAGTCAAAACACAAGACAATACTTTTTACTACACAGTGTAAGCCAAGAGTTCAGAGATCACAGGGAAATACTTAAAATAATTCAGTAGTACAGTTCTTTTTTTTTTTTTTTTTTCAAAACAGGGTTATTGTTTTAACATACAAGAGAAATATCATAACAATTTTATACAAGTAATTAAAAATAGATATGATTATAACATTCAACAAAACAACTAAAGTATTTACAAAGACATCCACTACAATCAGATCAATTAATTAAACTAAAATACCATGCTATTGAAATTAGGATTTTTTTAACAAATTTTGTAAATTATCCCATACAATATAATAAGATGTTTTTCTAGTTGTTCTTGACCTAATTGTGTTTATTTCCATATGGCACACTATATTCATAACATTTTTAAATTCATTGAACGAAGGAGGTGTATCTGAAATCCAATTTCTGGTTATTATTTTCCTAGCCACTGCTAGAATAGACCATAACAAGGGAAGCTTAACCTTTTAACACTTTGAGGTACAGGTGTGTTGAATAATATAAGAGATTTAGAAATATTGAAATTATCTGTAAAAAGAGCCTGCAAAAATTCATTAATTGACTTCCAGTATTCTTTCAATTTTATACAGTCATAAAACATATGAGCCCAGTCAGCATTAATTTATACATTACATCTCTTACATAGATTATCTTTATTATTTATTTTATTCATCATCAAAGGTGTATAAAAGATCTATGTAAAATTTCCATGTATAAAGTCTCCAGACAATGGAAGACGTAGTTCTATAGGCAGATTCCAATATATATTGTTTATCTTGTTGATTTGGTGGGTCCCCATTAATAGAAGTGAAATAATTCCAGTATGTATCTACACTGTAAAAAGTTTCTTGTCTGATAATTTTATGTATGTATGAAAGTTTACCTTTATCAGATACTTTATGTTGTAAATTTAATATCAAGTAATCAATCAGTGTTGGAATAGATTCTTTAACTGTTATAGACATTAGATCTATTTTATAAATGAGATGTTGTCTAAAGGTCTGAACCTCTAACCAGCAAGTTTCTCTTAGATCAAATTCTTGTTTTAAGAAATCTAGATTTTTAACTTTATTATCAGATATCAACTGATACCAGTACTTTAGATCATTATCTATAGCTAAATGAGTTCCTTCAGAAGTAGATGACAAAAGCATACCCTGAGTATACATTATAGGAATATAATAAAATTCCATTCCCTATACTTAGGGTGCATGAATATAAAGTTACGATAGCTAATAATAATATTTAATGGGTAACAAACCATATGTTTAGGTGTAATAGGTGAAGTACAAAATTCCTTTAGTAACCATAACATGGAGTTATTTACAATCATATTTTTATGTGTTAAGGAGATTTTCATGAAGTGCATACTAATTAGCTCCCAATAATCTTTCCATTTTGCGACATATGACTGATCTATTAATAAAGTAATAACTTTTACAATAGAAGAGATAGTATATAAATTAAAGTCTGGAAAAGAAATACCCCCTTGAGACCAGCTATTAGTATGTTTCTTTAATGCAATCCTAGGTCTATTAGGTGCCCATAGGAAATTTAACATTAGCGTATTCAGTTTCTTGATAATTATTTTTGTAGGTGGAAGTATTATTGATTGTATTAAGTATAAAATCTTGGGGAATATTATCATTTTAATAATTGTAAGTCTCTCCTCCATAGTAAAAAACATTATTCCAGGTATTAAAAAGATTTTGTATATTAAGAAAACAGGTATTATAGTTATTATATATAATAGATTTAATATCTTTAGATAGTATTATACCTTAATAAGTTATCTGACATGAATTGGGTACATATTTAGTAAAATCACTAATGAGAATATTTTTTCGTGTATATATAGGTAGTATTTTAGTTTTTTCTTCATTGAATATTAAACCAGAAATACTTTTAAAATTCATCATTTTATCACATAGAGACTGCATAGAAGAATTAGATCCTGCTGATGTAATTAGAACATCATCTGCAAAAAGTTGAATTTTGGATGTTGTATTTTCATCTATTTCAAAACCCTCTATGTCAGTACTGTTTCTGATCAAATTAGCCCAAGGCTCCATTACTAAAGTGAATAATAGTGGAGAAAGTGGACATCCTTGTTTTGTACCTTTAAAATGGGTATTTTTGTGAAACATATGTTCCTACCTTAATATAAGCCAATGTTCCTTTGTATAACTGCTCAATTAGATTTACAAATGCATCTGAGAAGTTTGTGCACTTCAGTAAGGTAAACAGATAGTCCCAACTTACTGAATCAAAAGCTGAACTTATATCAAGACTAATAAGTGTTAAATCTTTCTTTTCCTATTTGCAAAATCAATTAATGTTAAAGTTCTTCTTATATTATCAAAAGTATTTCTATTTACAATGAAGCCTGTCTGATCTATATCTATAATGCCGGGATGATTGTCTTCAATCTATCAGCAAAAATACTCATAAACATTTTATAATCAACATTAAGTAATGAGATGGGCCGATATGAAGTACATCTAGTTGGATCTTTATTAGGTTTTAAAATTGGCGAAATAAATGTATATTGCCAAGATGGGGGGGGTTATTAACTCAGTTTGGGCCAAAATAAAAACCTTATGTATTAATGAATATGTACTTTTAGAAAGGATTTTATATATCTCTGGTATAATACCATCATTACCCGGTGCTTTGTTTGATTTTAGCTTATTTATTTGTGTATTAAGCTTTTTATTCATGTTTGTGGTTATAAACTCCTTTATTTTATCTTTAGGTTCCATGTTAATGTTATTATGGTTAATTTTGTGAAAGTGATTTCTAAATTCATCTAGTATTTCTGGTATACTAGAAACATTCTTCTTTTTCCTTAGAGAAAAGATTTCTTTGATATGGTTTTGTTTATTCAACCTTTTTGTTTTATTTTAAGTCTATGTAAGTATTTGGGGCTTATTGAATAAGACAAAACTTGTATTTCTCTAAAGTTATTTTAACTTTATGAGTTAAAATTTCTTTGTATTTCTCATTTAGTTTGTTTATTTCTTCAATAACTTTCTTGTCTATAATATTTTCTTTATTATTATGTTTATAAGAGTCTAATTTACTTTGAATATCTAACAATTCCTTATCCCAAGATTTCCTTTTATTATTATACCATCTGATACTTTGTCCATATAGATATGATTTTAAGGCATCCCAAACATAGACAATGGAGACTTCAGGAGTATTATTTATGTCTAAAAATGTTTTACTTCTGAAAGTATATATTCTTTATAGTCTTTTAGTTGAGTTAAGTATGCTGGTATCCTTTTGATCTGAACATTATGAGTATTTTTATCATGAATTCAAAAACAATTGAATTATGATCAGATATAGGACATGAAATGATTTTGGAATTAATTAAATCTGTTACCATATGGTTAGAAATAAAGACCCTATCTATTTTGAATAAGTTTTGTATCTGTTAGAAAAAAGGTGTATGGTAATGATTTTGAATCTATCTGATTATTAATATCATTCAAATGATAAGAATTAGCAAAATCATTTAAATGTTTTGCATTAGATGTAATTCTTCTTTTTCCTATAGTGGTAGTATCACTTTCATGTAGTATACAATTAAAGTCACCAGCTAAAATAATATCTCCTATAGAGAATGATATGATCTTATCAAGATGATGTTTCACTGTATTAATACCAATTCCAGGTATCCAATATACATTAATTAAAGTGTAAGTCTTCCCATTAATTTGTATTGTAACCATACAAAACATTCCTTTGTCATCCTGATAAGACTTAATGGTTTTAGGAATGGGCATACTTTTATTCCATAAAATAGCCACTCCTCTTTTTCTGAGTGTGCTCTGAACTAACCAATACTGTATATTTGTTTGTGGCTAGTTTATCAATATCTTTTTCAAGAGATGGGTTTCTTGCAGGAAGACTAAGTTGGCCTTATGTAAATTAATGTATCTTATTAGGCTTGCCCTTTTACACGGATTATTCAATCCATTAATGTTTAAAGAAATTCCTTTTAAAGATGTCATTTGGCATTTTTAAAACTTAAGAATCTTATGATCAAAATAACAAATAACATAAGTAATGTTACATCTCCTCCTTTAGGTGTACCTTTAAATATAGCTGTATTTATTGAATCTCTTATGGGATTTTGTATAGGATTCAATTTTGTTTGTAGTGACAATGAGTGTACAAAATATATTGTGGATGTCAAAACTATATACATATAACAATGAACAAGTGAAAATAATGTAAGGATTAAACCTTGCATCCAGCCTGGAGTTAAAACTCCAACTTAGAGTAGTATTTACCACTCAAGTTAACCCCTACCCTAAACAGCAGTACCTCAGCTACCACCTTATCAATTTAATACTGGTTATATTTAACTTAAATTAACAGCTTTCAATTCAATTATCTAGCAAGACAAGACTACACATTTGATAAAACAGCATCATATAAACTAAAATAAACTTTTTTTTTTTTTTAAAAACTATTCATACTACTATATACATCTATGTAATATAATACACTTGTATTCAAATAGCATTCAAATAATCTTGATATTAGGAACCAAGAGGAGAAAGAGAAATAAAAGACGTGAAAGAGGGAGAGAGAGTGAAAAAAAGAAAGAGAGGAAAAAAAAAAAGGAAGGCATATTTACATATTAATTTATTCAAAGTATGTAAAAATAAGTTCTAACATTCATTTAAATCGTTAGTAGTTTTGCGTTAGTAGAGGCGAAAACGTTATTTTAATAAAGTACGTTCACGTTGATTATTATATCTCGACTTGTGAGGTGTTCCTTAACTCGTTTACGCTTTTTCGTTTCACCAGTTGTTTGTTTTTTGTCTTAATTCTACTGTGTCTATATGATCAAAAGCATTTCTATATATTAATATGAAAAAAAAATAAAGAGAAAGAATAAAGAAAAAAAAAGAGAGTAGAAAATAAAAGAGTGTAAAGCAGAAATAAAAAAAAATGTAAGAGAAAGCTATAAGAAGTATATACAATGAAATATTACTTACTGTTTATAATAATAGAGTTAAAAATAAAACATATTATTTACTATTATTTAGTTCTAATTATTATTAGTTAAAGCATGACAGATTATTTACAAACAAGCATAAGCAGTATAATCAAGAAAGTATAATTAGGAATAGCATTTGAAGAACATATAAACTTTTTACAAGGAATAAATATGTTATTATTCCATTTATCATATCTACATTACCCTTCACTCCCTGCCCCCCCCCATCATTTACCGACTCCATAATCTAAGTTGAATGTCATTGTTTAAACAAAGAAAAGAAGAAAAGGAGAAAAAAAGAAAAAATGTATCAAATTACTGACCTTACTTCTCTTTTTCAGAAAGAGAAACAAATTGAATAATAGCTTGTTATTAGTTCCTCAGATATTTTGACTGGTTATGAAACAAAACATTTCTTTGCACACAGAGAATAACTTTGATTAAATCTTTTTCAGAATATTTGTGGCTTTCTGGAAATGCAGGAACTATATTTAAAAAGATTAATAATGAAGTAAAATGATGAGAGAAAAAAAAGAAAAAAAACATAGAACAAATCATTTGTTTTTTTAGTCTCTTCTTCTTCTCTGAAGTCTTCCACGAAGTTTCAGTTGCCAGTCTCTTTAATGAAGGACTAGCCCATTCCATTTCTTCTATTTTTTCCAAAATCTTATTTTTTTTGATAAACAGTAAAGCAGAGTCTAAGTCATGAAAAATTTTAGGACCATCAGGAAGGAAGATTTTTAGCTTGGCAGGAAACAGAAGGTATGTTTTAAACTGTGCTTTTTTAAGCTCCCTTATTAGTGGCAGAAAAACTTTTCTTTTAGCTATTACCAAGGAAGAATAGTCATTGTCAAAACACACAGTTGTCTCATTAATCTTAATAGGAGCTTTAGCCCAAGCAGATTTAAGAACCATCTCTTTTTCAAAAGATGATAGAAATCTAACTATAACTGATCTAGGATAGTTTTTGTTAGAGTTAGTATTAGCTATAGATCTATGTGCTCTTTTGATACCAAAAGAGAATGCTTCTGGTAAGTCTAAAGTTTTAGGGAGCCATGTTGTTAAAAAAGAAGTAATATTGTTACCTTCAATATTTTCTGGCAGTCCATAAATCCTAATGTTATTGCGCCTAGATCTATTTTCCAGGTCATCCAGCTTTGTTTGTAAATGTGTATTTTGTTTCAGCAGAAACTCAATGTTGATTTCCTCTTCTTGGATTCTATTTTCCATGTCATTCACAGCTTCTTCTATGCCTGTCATCTGGATCTTCTGTTGTTGCAGGTCTATATGTAACAAGTCTATTTGTTTTGGTAGTTTTTTCTATGAAGGTATCTATTTTAGTATCCATTTTATCCATCTTAGCAGTAAGTTGCTGGATTATAGTTATCAGAGACTGAAGTTCTTTCTTGATGCTGGAGTCTTGAGAATGTGTCTTACTGGAACTCATTTCAGACTGATAAACTGACAGGAACATTTCCAAAGTGATTTCTGACAGGAATATTGTTAAAATGTCCTTTCTTTTTTAGATATAGTTCAAGAACTATATAAAACAAGCATATTTAGAAAGAAAATTACTTCAAAAATTAATTTTTTAAGTAATTAATTCCTGTCAGTGTAATGAAATTGGTGGAGCTGAAGAAATCTGCTGCTATCCTGTGTTCATCCTTGGCCACGCCCCCAGTAGTACAGTTCTGACATCACAGAAAAACACTAATCTTTCTAGTTTCTAGCCATTTCTAAGAGAAAACACAAGTTTAAGATAAACTTACATATAGAGCAAGACAGTGCTGGTGAGTTGGATGGTCAAGACAAAAAATGCTTAATGCTCTCTGAATCTCTCTGTTTTTAAAATCTCATTCCTGGTTCACATTACATCATTCTTCAGACTTCCCTGGGTTCCCAGGCTAACAGAAACTACATTTACATTCTTCAGTTATGGGCAGAATCCAGAGCAATAAAGGGCATTTATGCAAGCAAATTCTGGCCATTAACTCTGGCCTTAAAACAATAGGCAGGATGCCTCACTCTAGACTTACTGGCTCCGAGTTTTAACATCAAAGGGTCACAACATGCTTTACTTGGTCAGTAGAGTACACTGTACTTACATTTTTTCCAGTTCCACATGTAACACTATTTATACCATTTAAGACAACAAGCCTGTGGTTTACATTAATATTTACAGATGACAGAATTATCTCCAAAATTCTATCTGGCTAGGCTGGCAGCCTTCATCTATCTTCGCCCAATCTTCACATCCACAATTATCACACACATGAATATGTATGCAAACATGTACACACACACACACACACACACACACACACACACACACACACACACACACACACTTTTGCATACACACTGTATTCGCACACAGACTCAGACACAACCACACACACACACACACACACACACACACACACACACACACACACACACACACACACACACGCCGGGATTCAGATGGGATATCACTATCAGAGCTACATGGGCAATACCACAGTGCCAAATAGTGCAACAGTGATACAATGTGATTCAGAGATGGATATAATGTGATTGAGGCATGATAAAGTCACATGGAGCAACAGCTCATTAACAGCTCATTTTCATGTGTCTGACTCAAACACTGAGCATTTACAAGTAACCATGCTAGTGTTTCCCCTACCACCTCAAGCAACACAGCTGCACAGGCACCAATAACATGAGCACACACACACACACACACACACACACACACACACACACACACACACACACATGCACACACACACACATGCACACACACACACAAGCACACACAACACATACATGCGCATATACGTACATACACATTTTGATACTCACATAGACTCATAGATGCACCTGCACTCTCTCACATACACACACACACACACACACACACACACACACACACACACACACACACACACACACACACACACACATCAATTCTCACTTACACAAACACATAGATGCGCGTGCACACACACAAACATCCAAAAAACTGCAGTCATGCCCCTATATTTACATACATATATACAAACAACCACACAGATGCACAAACACCTGCCCTCATATTATCCATACACAGACACACAGAGACAGCTTATTGGTACTTATGTCACACGAGGCTAACAGTCACTCTCCTACCATAGGACTGAATGGATATAGGCTGTCAAAAGATAGCATACACTTTACTTTTCTGCTTCACTCCCCAAATAGCATGGTAGGTCTATTCTTTGAATCTCTCTACCACACCATTCCATGCCCAGTGAAAAGTTCTGGGAAAGAGAACATGGTTAATTATCAGTAGCTGCACCCTTGGACTGCCACATTTACAAGCAGCCTTCCTCAGTATGACATGTGTAGTGTTACAGACAGGAACATTCTTACTACTGTGGAACTACACTGTTCTGTAAATCACCAGTGTGACACATATAGTGTTACAGACAGGAACAGTCTACTGCTGTGGAACTATGCTGGTCTATGAATCAGAAACCTGTATCACATTGAACAAACTGCCAGAAACAGATATGGTCATTGTGATATGGGTTTCTGAATGTCAACTACATTCTTGCCAATGCTATACCTCTTGACTTCTTAGAATTCTGGACAAAAACAAAAATAATGGTGGAACAAAGGACCAAAATCAGAGACAGATTTTGAATTTTGCTCTTATAAACTTAGAAAGTTGTTAGAATAACAGTTTTTGCATTAGCATGCATTTTCTGAAAGATAAGAAGTCTGAAACTCAAACATCTGTCATTGTTTACTGACTTTACTCCTCCAGGGGGATCCAATATCTGTCAGCATCGGAGAACCTGATCAAAAGACCACACTGCTTTGTCAAGGATGGGTTGCACCTGTCCCACCTAGGCTTTTACATATTGGCTAAAACTTTATCCATCCCCTTATGGTCTTTTTAGGCAATGCCAAAAAGACAAAACTACCAACATAGTGAAAATGTCTACAAGCAAAGTTAAGATGTTCCTGCTCAAAGCTCAGATCCTTAAAAAAAAACTCCACACCCTTCAAGCCCTCCTCACTCTGAAAAATACAGACATCTGTGCTGTCACTGAGACTTGATTTAGAGCAATAGAAAGTTCTCCAGAAGTGCAAAGTTACAGTACCTTCCACACATTTCAACCAACAACAGTACAGACTGGGGCCAAAGGAGGTGTTTTGATCTATATTAGCAAATAAAATACCTCCAGGCTGGTTAAACAGGATGATACAATGGAGCTCATCCATGTGTGAATCACCATAGATAAGGTCCCGCACCATACCATGGCTAGCTATAGGTCACCATCTATATCCCTAGAGTCTCATGACTCTTACCTAAACTTACTAGAGATTCTCACAATCCAACCAAACAACCTAGTTTTGAGTGACTTTACCCCTGTATATAGAGGGAAACATCCACTGCCTCATTCTCACATGCACAGCACTCCCTGAACTTTATTAACACAAACACCATGGTATGGATTGAGCATGCTCCAACTAGAAACTCAAACATACTAGATCTGGTATTCACCAACATAGGAGAACATTGAACCATCAGCCTGTGTAACGTCCTCACTAGTGAGGTCGGATCACAAAGCTGTCTCATTTGAAGTAAAACTCAACCAGAACAGAAAACTCAGCTAAACCAGTGGCAGTTAGGAACTATTCAAAGGCAAACTACATCCTATTAAGTGACAGTTTGTCAGAATTCATGGCTTTCCCCAACACTACAGCTATCTATGCAGAATTATTCACAGAGTCACTATACAAACATGTGAATAGATGCATAGAAGCTACTGTACCTACCAAAACCCCACTGATGGGATTCTCACCTAAACAGGGTATACAATAAAAGACGAAAACTCATACCAAAAATCAGCAAAAGCAACTCTCTCTTAAAGACAAGTGCTCTCTTATACAACTAAATAAGAAAGTAGGAGTCTCATTAAATTCAACAAGGTCAACTATGAGGTCAGGATAGCCTTGCAGGCTAAGGACAATCAGAAGGCCTTCTTTAGCTATGTCTGGAACCTTAGAGGTATCTCCCAATAGTATGCTAAACTGGCGGTAAATGGTGCCATCTACACCATTCAAGGTGACATAGCCAATCTACTGCCTGATAAATTCAGCTCAAACTTCTACTCCCCTCCAGCTTCACCAGGTGAAATCCCCTCCAACATATTTCCCCCAGCTATCAGCAGGGACATGTGCTAGCAGCATTTGCTAAAACCAGAAACACCAACACAATGGGTCCCGACAACATCCCCGGTTGCCTTCTGAACAGTCTAAAACATGACTTATCAGTACTACTTGAAGCACTCTTCAGCTAAAGCCTTGGAACCGGCTACATTCCAAGTGAATAGAGGACCACAGCAGTCATGCCCCTCCACAAGGGCAGGCCATAAACACACTCAGGGAACTAGAGGTCCATCAGTCTAACAAGTCTGGTATGCAAAGCCATGGGACTAATTGTCATGGAAATAATAAACTAGGACACTGACAACCTAGAGACACTGGACCTATCCCAATTTGGTTCATACATTCATAGGTTCATAGCTGTTTACTAGGCTAACAACCACAAGGACCTTTTTAAGCCTAGCCATGAATACCAGATCTCTGACAAGTTCTGATACTCTTGATATGTGTAAGCATGGGCCTGGGAGATGAGCCATTTACAGGCTACCTGTTTGCATTAGAGACATAGATGCCAAACAACATGGATGAATTTCCGTTTCCATCCAATTGTCCAAGTTGCACTTGAATTGGGATAGGGAGGAACTATGCTTCACATGGACGAGGAGCCTGTTTCATGGATGGAGTAGTCTCTGGGATACATACCTATCTCTCCAGCAGGTCCTGTTTATATCACAGGCAAGGTTTAAGTCTTTAGAATGGGTAATTCTGGTACTGTTTGTTTTGTGGATATGCAGGAGGTCCATCAGAGTGGGGTCTGACAATGCCTTTCAAGCCAGGCATAGATCTCCCCTCAAAAGCCTGTAGGAGACAGAATACAGGGATAGGGCCTTGAGGCGGTCTGCATAGGACATTTTACTTGCACGCTGTATTCTTTTAGTGAGGGACCTCTGTGAATGTTCCAATTGTTGGATATGCCTGGTTTGGTACATACCAAAGGGGGCACTGTACTCAATGATAGGTCTGATGAAGGCCAAATTCAGTGGAACAATGACTTCCTTGTACTTAGATGCCATACATTTGTTTATAAGTTGCGCAATATAGAATGATTTCCTCACCACTGTAGACACATGATAATCAAAGGCTAGATTACTATCTATGTGTGTCCCTAAGTCCCTGACTACTTGATCGACTCTAAGGGGTGTGTTGTCAATATGATAGTTACCAGGGATGAGTGACTTCCCAAAGGATACTATTATGCATTTCTTGGCATTAAGTTTTAGTCCATGGCTCTGACACCAATTATTTGTGTGTGTCAGCCCCTCCTGGAGAACATTTGCTCCAGTGTGAGATTCAATGACAGCTCCTAATTTAGAATCATCTGCAAATTTAGTCAGCCAGAGACCACTGACATTGGTCTTAACTTTTGAGAAGTAAATGCCAAAAAGGAGCGGTTCAAGGACTGATACCTGAAGGACTCCACTTGTGACTGGCCTCTTTGTAGAGGTGGGCTCCCCAATTCTAACTTCCTGGGTCCTGTGTGCGAGTCAGTATGTCCGAGTGGGGTATTGTGTCAAATGTCTTGGCCAGGTCAAGGTAGGCAGTATGAACAATTTTGCTCTCATCTATTGCTTTGGTGACCTTCTCAAAGAAGTCCAACAGGTTGAGTAGGCATGATCTGCCCTTGACAAAACCAAACTGGGTTGTGTCCAGTGTGGCTTTGTTAATGGAAGGTCATGTCTACTTAACCTATAATGATAAAATCACTGTACAGCCACATAGATAGGAGAAGCTTCCAAGTTAAAATCTCTGGCAAAGAAGCATTTAAAAAACAGATTAAAATCACAAAATTACAAAATAGCTATTAGAGAACAAGTGCTTTCGGCAAACTGCCTTCTTCAGATCCATAAACAAACTTTAGAGACAGGAGAACAAGAAGATCCTTTCATTGAATTAAGTTATTACATCATTTCCTGAGGCTTCTACCCTTAAGTAAGGGTTTTAAAGGGACCATGTCATTAAGTCAGGGCTGCTTATCTGCTCGCAGGTCTGCTATCCACCTCAGTTCTCTGCAGGGTGGTAGTTTGGTACCCTTGTTGTCTTGAGACAACCTACTGTTGGCATTTTGTCATTCCCTCTTACTGGATCTCCCACCTTTAGTTCCCCACCTTGCCTCTGAGGACATCTATATGCTATGTGGCCTCACTGGTTGCATTTAAAACATTTAACCCTAGGTCCTGGACATGTACTTGAACTAGTGGCTTCCCCTGCTACTGACACACTCTGTTGGGTCAGTATGGGCTGCCCACCATGGGTTTCCTTAGACCGATGAGCAGCACTGGGTGCCCCTTTCCTGTGCAGTGATGACCTGCTTGCTAGGTATAGGTCCCCCTTCTTCACCAACTCATCTACAGTAGCGCATTGTCTATCAGCTCATGTCCAAAGTGCTAAGGGCTAGTTCCCGCGCCAAAAGGTCTGCCAACCCTTCAAAAGTGGTGACCTGACATCCACTCACCCACCTATGAAAATAAGTGCTTAGTTCAGCAACATATTCATACACACATTTTCATCTGCTTTGCATCTATGCTCGCAAAGCTTTTTCCTATAAGCTTCAGGTGTTAACTTAAAAAATGTTATCAAACAATTCTTTACAACATTATAATTTAAGCAGTTATTATCTGGGAGTTTGGGAAATACAGTTACAGCTTTACCATGGAGTAAGGGGGTCAGGATCTGCACCCAGAGCCCTTGGTCAACATCATACTGTTTACATACCCCCTCAAACATATGAATAAAACTATCAAAATGATCCCCCTCTGTAAACTGCAGAAGAAATGTACTGACCTTTTGTGCTTCTGGAGTTTGGTTACTCCCTTTCCCATTACCTCCATGACTCTGGTGAAGAGTCAGCATCTCCTTTTCATGTTGCCTCTGCCTCTCCTTTTCCTCAGCATCCAGGCATAGCAGTTTCTCATTTTCCTCAGTCTCTAGGTGCCTCAGCCTCTCTGCTGCTTCTGATTCCAAAGTATTGGTCTCTAGCTCAATTCTCTTTAACTCCAGATGGATTTTTAAGTCCTCTGTGGAAAGACTGAGCTGTTCATTTTCTGAGTGTCATACATCTCCACAGTCAGTCTTATTGTCCTCCTGGTTGCTATTCTCTGATGCAGCTGTGACTAAAGCTGCAGTCATGTCTGCCTTATTCAGGTTGGCATGCACCAGTCCTTTAGTCAACTTGCTCCTTGTCGGCTTGCCATACACCTCTGCTGACATGCTTGCCTGCTCTCCCTGATGAACTAAGTTAACAAAAGAAATAAAACAATTGTGATATGAGCTCTGTATGTTCACTGTGTGGCTGATTTAGAGTACAAAAACACCTTCAGTGATCACTGTACACAAGTTACAACAATTCAATATCCACACCACTACAAGCCAATTAACATGTGATGTGGCTTTCTCACCACTATCAACCAATTAATATGTGATGTGGCTATCCCACCACTACCAAACAATTAATATGTGATGCCCCTGCACTGGACCAATAATCAAAAAGCCTCAGTTCTCACCACTAACACTAGTGAGTGACATGCACATTGGGAGGATGACAAGTACACACACAGTAAAGTACAATTTCCCTTAAGAGCACACAGAAATCACAGTCAGTCTGGGGCTGGTTTACTCAATAACTCAACACAGTGACAACAGAGTTCAGAATCACAGGAAATACTTTAAAACAGCATTGCAGGACAGTCTCACATAAATACAGAAAACATCTAAACTACTCTTTACTGTATTCCTATCTATATCTAAGTGATACCATGCCCTAAATGACTTACTTACAGAGCTAGGCAACTATAGATGACAAGTGCTGATGAGAGAATACTTCTAGATCCAAAGACAAATACAAAATGCACATACTCACTCTCTGAGATAGTTCTTAAATTACTATCAAACATTTCTGCTAGGCTATCTCAGATTATATCATTCTTTGTCACCTCTGCCTTTAGTTCCCAAGCTAACAGATACTTTAAAATGTAGTGCCTCTGTGTCAAAAATACATATCTCTCAGACATTTGCCTGGAACTGTAAGTCATAAAACAGTTAAATACTTTTACCTTTGAAGCCTGTAATTATTTCTGTTTCCAGGCAATATAAAGAACTCCTAGCTGTAGACATCCTGTTTCCTAGCTGAAACTGAGAGATACCACAGTCATAAACAATTTCAACTTATTTTCTTAGAGTTTTGCAAGGTAACTCTGTATGTTCCAGCTTCTTACTATCAAAACATACATTTGCATAGGCATATAGTTCATATACATTTCTGTTATTTTCCCGTAGAATATACAGTAATTACATTCTTGAAGCTCAGTACATAACATACAGTTTAACATAACATATAGTTTTCTTACATTTGTAAAACAAGCATACAAATCATATTACTTAGCTGGGCTGGCACAGAGTACCCCAGGGTCTGTGCTGGGCTCAGGAACCTCACATGGCCTTCCTGAAAACACTAGAGGGGATAAATGTCTCACCAAACACCATCATACTAGGTGACTTCAATTACCCTAATATAGACTGGGAACACTACTCAAGCCCAAACACCCTAGCCCAAAAGTTCCTGGAATTCATAAACTCAAATGCCATGGAACAACTAGTCACCATCCCCACAAGAGGAGATAACATACTTGATCTCATCATCACGAACATGGGAGCACAATGTTCAACACCGGAAGTATACCCCTCACTGGTGAGATCAGATCACAAACTAATCTCGCTGGAGGTCCTCATCCCACCCCCACCTGAAATAAAAAAGACCACAGTAAAGAACTTCTCAAAAGCCGACTTCACACTTCTAAAGACTAGTGTGGTCTCCTTTAAGGCCCCCCAGCTGGTGGAAAACAGTACTCAAGCCGCTGAATCACTTACAGACGCCTTCTACCAGCACCTGCAGGACTGCATGGATAAGGCAATCCCAAACAAAACAAAGACTCTTAGTACCAAAGGCAAGCGTCCAGTCTGGTGGACCCCAGCCATAAACAAACTCTACAATAAAAGGAGGAAGCTACTACAAGATACAGCAAAATCCTTAAAAGGTAAGACACCCTTGATCACTATAAGTAAAAAACTAAGAGCTCTCATAAAATCATCCAAAGCAAATTTCGAGAGAAAAATAGCTAAAGACTCAAAAGACAATCATAAGGCCTTCTTTAGCTATGTTAGACACCTAGGAGGAAACTCCCAGATATGCTCAGAACTAGTTCAAAATGATGTGAAGATTACTGATCCTACAGACATTGCCAACATACTGGCTGACAGGTTCAGTGCAAACTTCTCCCCTCCCCAAAGGAGAGATATCTATACCAAACGATTGCAGCCCCCAAACATCTCCAGCCCAAGTGAGAACTGCTCTCTCCAAAGCAAAACACAGCATCCATGGGACCTGATGGTGTCCCCGGCTGTGTGCTCCACGAACTCAATGAGGAATTAAACCCACAGCTAGGACAGCTGTTTAATCAAAGTCTTACCTCTGGATACGTACCCAGGGGTGGCACTGCAACTGTGGTCCCACTTCACAAAGGCGGTGCCTCCACCGACCCTGGAAATTACCGCCCATTAGCCTGACAAGCCTTATCTGCAAAGCCATGGAGAGGATCATAATGGACCTCATAAATAAAGACATAGGGAATTTGCAGACTTTGGATCCAACCCAGTTTGGCTTTGTCAAAGGCAGATCATGCCTTTTAAACTTGGTTGACTTCTTGAAACAGTCACCAAAGCCATTGGCGAGGAAAGGCAGTCCATACAGCCTACCTCGATCTGGCTAAGGCCTTGATACAATACCCCACTCGGGTATCATTGAAAACTCATCAGCTTAAATGTTAACCCATACATCACAAGATGGGTTGCAAACTGGCTGAGTGACAGAACCCACAGGGTCAGAGTTGCTGGCGCCATGTCAGACTCAAAACCTGTCACAAGTGGTGTCCCACAGGGCTCAGTCCTGGGCCCACTCTTGTTTGGCATCTACTTTTCCAGTACAAGCAAACACAGGAGGGTTATGGCTGACAAAGTTTGCAGATGACTGCAAACTGGGCGCCATAGTAGAAAACACATCTGACACAGATATCCTTCAGAAGGGTCTCACAGAAACGGATAACTGGTGCCAGAGCCACGGCCTGAAGTTAAATGCCAAAAATGCATAGTCATACCCTTTGGGAAAAACAAGGTTACCCCTAGCTACCAAATAGGTGGCAATCCACTGAGCACAGAAGAAGTTATCAGGGACCTGGGGACCCAGGTTGATAGTAGTCTGTCATTCGACACCCATGTAGCTAAAGTAGTTAGGAAGACTTTCTACATTGCCCACCTTATCATGAAGGGATTCTCATCTAGATCAAGGGAGGTCATAGTCTCCCTTTACTCATCACTCATCAGACCAATGATTGAGTACAATGCCCCATTTGGGATGTATCTGACCCGACACCTGCAGCAGCTGGAGAGGCCACAAAGTTCCTCACCAAAAGGATAAAGGGTCTCAAAAATCTGTCCTATGCTGCCCGACTGAAAGAACTCCAGCTCTATTCAGTCTCAGAGGTGACCTTTGCCTAACATACAAGGCCATGTCAAACCCAGATTTGATGAATATGCTTCACCTCAAAAATCTAGATCCATCAGAGCCACAAGGCGGAGACTTAAACCTCGTCACGGCTATTAATAGGGCGTGCTGGAGGGATAGATTCATTACCCAAAGACTCCCTATGCTGTGGAACAAAATCCCGGTACATGTGAGGCAGAGCACCTCGCTGGCCTTGTTCAAGAGAAATCTTGACCAATGGATGGGAGATCGCAGATATACCCCAGGGATTACCTCAGTGTCACTGCTCGACAGAGGCACAGCAAAATAATGGGTATAGTTCCCCATACTAAAGGGGTGGCGTAAGCCACAAAACGATGGGCTAGGCTTGTAAATGCCCTCGGGCAGATAGCCTAGTATAAACCTATGAACCTATGAACCTATAAGGGTAACCAAGGCAATGGACAAGGGCAAAATAGTGCATGCTGCATATCTTGATCTGGCTAAGGCGTTTGATAAAATACCCCACTCAGGCATAGTTGACAAGCTCTCTGAACTAGGCAGAAACCTTTACATAATTCACTGGATGATTGGCTGGCTTGTAGACAGAACCCAAGAAGACAGGATCAGTGAGACCATCTCCACCAAGGGACCAGTTACCAATAGAGTACCCCAGGGTCTGTGCTGGGCCCACTCATCTACATCTCGGAAGTCAAAACTAACATTAAAGGCCTCTGGCTTACCAAGTTTACAAATGACTGTAAACTTGGAGCTATTATATATTCCGTCCAAGACACAAGCATCTTGCAAGTGGGTTTAGCACAGACAAATCACTAGTGTCAATGGCATGGCCTAAAACTCAATGCCAAAAAATGTTTTATAATGCTCTTTGGAAAAATGTTAATGTAAGTTAATTACTCCACTGATAAAATGCCCCCAAGAGTCGACCCAATAGTAAGGGATAGTAAGGGATCTGGGAACATATGTAGACCGCAGTCTAGACTTTGACCAACTTGTAGCTAAGATAATAAGAAAATCATTCTATGTTGCCCAACTTATAGGTAAGGGTATGGCATCCAGGTCTGAGGAAGTTATAGTACCACTCTACTTGGCCCCTATTTGACCTATCATTGAGTACACTGCCCCATTTGGCATGTATGTAACCATACACTTACAATAGCTGGAACACCCACAAAGGTTTCTCACCAGGAGAATCCAGGGCATGAATACCCAGTCCTACATCAATTGCTTAAAGGCTCTGTCTCTGTATTCAGGTTCCTACAGGCTGCTGAGAGAGAATCCTTGCCTAGCGCGGTTTTGCGCACTGAGCCGCATCGGGCAGCACCGCCTAAACAGGTTTAAACTATTCCAGACTCCACAAAGTCTGCTCTTCACTTTTTCCCTTAGAACTGTTCAAACTCCCAAGTAATCACTCTATTCTCTTTCTAAAGCCCTGCACTTGCTCAGCTCTTATAAGGAAACACTAACTAACTAAAGCACTACACCCTCCTTGGCTTCTCATAAGTATTAGGCTCCCGATTGGTCCTTCTTGATCAAGTGAAAAATCGGTTCCTTTCCCTAATCTGATCAGTAAAAAACAGTTCCCTATACTAATCTGGTATGTCCAAGGGTCAGTTTCAAGGTTACTCTCCAGTCCAGCTGGTGAATCTGGGAATTTTGAGGCAATCTTACAATTGCCTTATGTACACAGACAACCCTCTCCTCCTTCCAACAAACTCTAATACATGTGAGAGATGCAGATACACAGCCAAACTGGAGGCAGAGCTCTCTCAACCCAAGACTGGCACAGTCAGTCAGGAGGAAAAGGTAACCACCCACACCACAAATCCAGTCTCACACAGACCTATTGCATCTGCATACTCAACACATAAACTCACAAAAACATACTCAGAGGCTCTAAATAAAAATCTGTCTAAACAGCAAAGACCTCCTAAGCATATATCCAAGCAACAGCCACCCCTCAACAATACCCACGAATTACATGTCTCACAAAATCAGTGAGCTTCACAGTCACAGCCCTTAAGGCCAAACAACACACCAAATACACTTGTTATAGGGGACTCTATTGTCCAGCACACTGATGTCCCGCTCACCAGACTGTACAAGGAGAAGGTCACTGTAAGCTGCCTGTCGGGTGCCAGGATCCGCCACATAATGCAAACACTCAGGTTACTCCAAAGCAAGTACAAGTATGATTCTGTCATTGTCCATGCTGGTGTGAATGACCTGAGACGTACCTCCCTGGACTACATGAAAAGAGACATGGAGGAGCTCTCTGACCATGTAGCCCAGGCTGGTATGACCCTGACCTTGAGTAGCATCTTGCCCTCACCAAGAATGATGCCACAGTATAAAGACAAAATGATCAGTTTCAACAATTGTCTAAAGTATTGGTGTCATTCAAAGGGGATCCAGTGTCTGTCTGCCTGGGGTGACATGCTCGACAAGCAACGTTGCTTTGCTAGGGATGGCTTGCACCTGTCACCCTTTGGCTTTCGTATACTGGCCAAGGCTCTTGCCACCCCTATAGTGCCTTTTTTAGGCAAGGCTCAAAGGACAAACCCACCTCCATAGACAACCCAAGGATAAAAAAACTAAAGGTAATGCTACTCAATGTCAGAAGTCTAAACCTCAAGATGCATGCACTCGAGGCTCTCCACAGTATGGAGAAAATGGATGTCTGTGCAGTAACAGAAACCTGATTCAAGGCTCCTGAGAGCACCCCAGCACTACCAGGTTATAACTCATACCATGCGTTTCGGCCCCAAAACTCGGACCGAAGCACAAAAGGAGGGGAAGTATCTATATTCATCAAAGATACCTACACCTTCAGGTTAGTGGCACTGCATGAAGCATCGGAAACCATCCATGTGCAACTAACAGTGGGCAAAACTGCCTTTCAGTTTGTAGCCTGCTACAGAACACCCTCCCTATTACAGGAACCCCACTTGGCATTCCTGAGAACACTGGAGAATATGAAGGTCTCTCCAAACACTATGTTATTGGGTGACTTCAACTACCCAAGCACTGACTGGGAAAACTACTCAAGCCCAAACACCCTCGCCCAATGGTTCCTTGAATTTATAAACTCTAATGCAATGGAACAACTGGTCACCACTCTCATAAGAGGGAACAACATATTGGACTTGGGCATCACCAACATGGGGACTCTATGTTCCACACCAGAGGTAAACCCCTCATTGGTAAGATCAGACCATAAACAAATTTCCCTGGACATCCATATCCTGTCCCCACCCCAGCCAAGGAAATCACTGTAAAGAATTTCTCAAAAGCCAACTTTGCACTTCTCAAGTCTGAGGTGGAATCCTTCAAAGCCCCTGGGCCAGAGGATAATACAGCCCAATCCACAGAATCCTTTACAAATGCATTCTATGAGCACCTGCAGGAATGCATGGATCGTGCTATCCCAAATAAAACCAAGGCTCACTCCTCCAAAAACAGGAGACCGGTCTGGTGGACCCCGGCCATAAATAAGCTATACAACAGAAGGAGGAAGCTACTACATGACAGAGCAAAATCCCAAAAAGGGAAGGCATCTCTGATCAGTATTAGCAAGAAACTTCGATCCCTCATAAAATCATCAAAGGCCAGCTTCAAAAGAAAAATTGCCCTAGACACTAAAAATAATCACAAGGCCTTCTTTAGTTATGTCAGGAACATGGGCAGAAACTCCCAGATATGCTCTGAATTGCTGCATAATAGTACAAAATATACCAAACCTACAAACATAGCCAACATCCTGGCAGACAGATTCAGCGCAAACGTCTCCCCCCCTTCCCCCCCAAAGGTGCAAATGCCTATCCCAACTGAATGTAACCTCCCTGACATCACAGATGCACAGGTGAAAGCTGCCCTCTCCAAAGCAAAAAACACAGCATCTATGGGACCGGACGGTGTCCCAGGCTGTGTCTTACATGAGCTCCAAGAAGAACTGAACCCTCACATTAAGTCATTGTTCAAACTTAGCCTTACTACAGGATATGTACCCAAAGAATGGCGTACAGCTACAGTGGTCCCACTCCCCAAAGGTGGTGCCACAATGGACCCTGGAAACTATTGCCCCATAAGCCTGACTAGTCTGGTCTGTAAAGCTATGGAGCGTATTATGATGGAACTCATAAACAAAGACATTGGGAGCCTCCAGACCCTGGACCATACCTCTCAACCTGGAAACATCAGAAATCTGGACAAGGCCCATGAAAAATAGGTACAAATCTGTACGCTGATTAACATAAAATTTGCATACATGATTACACAACCCCGCCCACTCCAGCAGAATTATGGGATACCAAGTTTCAAATGCAAACTGAAGAACAGAACCAAAATAACACACCAGAGTCCCTCTGCGGCCATTCCAATGCCCCATTACCTGGCTTTGCATCAAATGTCAGTAATGGGTAAACTGAAATTAAAATCAACAGAAGTCAGAATGCGCAGATACAGCTCCACAGAATTAAGTTAGTTATTGACTGCAGATATTATGGCTTTGCCTCTCAATCTGTTGCAGCAAGAAATCTAGACAAATCCACAAATAATACAGGGGTCTAAGCAAAGGCTCAGAAATACAGTGACACTTAAATACTGTTCTTTCAAACAGACTGTGCTGTGGACAGAACAACAAATTTTCCATAGCATAGCATGACTTTTCTGAAGGATGAAGTCTGAAAATCAAATGCAACGTCTGCTGCCTGCCATTATTTTCTGACTGCAGTTCATTCCTCAAAGATCTGCCACTGATTTTCCTGAAAACTACAATTTTATGAGAAACTGACTCATAGCAAAAAGTCAAAAGCTTAATTTCTTTCTGTAGTTTCAAATATGCACAAGCACCAAAATTAAACATTTCCCCCAGACCCCCACTAATCCCTTCAGCAGTATGTTTGCAAGTATGCACAAGCACCAAAATTAAACATTTCCCCCAGACCCCCACTAATCCCTTCAGCAGTATGTTTGCAAGTATGCACAAGCACCAAAATGAAACATTTCCCCCAGACCCCCACTAATCCCTTCAGCAGTATGTTTGCAAGTATGCACAAGCACCAAAATGAAACATTTCCCCCAGACCCCCACTAATCCCTTCAGCAGTATGTTTGCAAGTATGCACAAGCACCAAAATTAAACATTTCCCCCAGACCCCCACTAATCCCTTCAGCAGTATGTTTGCAAGTATGCACAAGCACCAAAATTAAACATTTCCAGACCCCCACTAATCCCTTCAGCAGTATGTTTGCAAGTATGCACAAGCACCAAAATTAAACATTTCCCCCAGCCCCCCACTAATCCCTTCAGCAGTATGTTTGCAAGTATGCACAAGCACCAAAATGAAACATTTCCCCCAGGGATCCATCCACTCAGTAGTTTCAAGTATGCACAAGCACCAAATGAAACATTTCCCCCAGGGATCCATCCACTCAGTAGTTTCAAGTATGCACAAACACCAAAATGAAACATTTCCCCCATGGATCTGGAGGTGAAAATGAAAATGGAACAGAAAATGGCAGAGATGGAGGTTTTACAATCTTGCCCTGATTATTGGTAAGCAGTCCTAATAAAAGAGAATTTGCTGTCAACTGCAGGGCAAATTCACAGCTCAAAAGGTTTTTACACAGTATTGATGCAGAACTACTGGCAAACACAATGAATATATGAAAACCAGTCGGTTATTATGACCGATTAGCTTCCTCTCACTGAGCTGGGGCCCTGACAATTCTAATTTTACACTTAGCAAAGCGACCAGTATGCGAACATTCTATTTCCATTAATTCTGCTGTTACCCACTGTGCACCACATCTTTTTCATAACCTAGGGGAGCAAAAAAGGGATTTAAGGACCAATTTTTTTTTCCTTAGGGTAAAGCCTTTTTCACTTCATTTGTTTCATGAATAATGTAGTACAATGCTCAAAACCACAGGATATGAGAACTGTACCAAGTCTGCAGCATTCATCATGGTTAGTATATTAATAGACACAAGGAGGTACAGAAAATATGCAACTCTGGTACACATTCCAAAGAGGTTCTTTCAAATAAAATTACCAATCTAGGGAAGAGGAAACTCAGCACGACTGTCCTATGTATGAAACATCACTTTCAGCACAGAAAATACCAGACAAACCTTTTTTTTTTTTTTTTGTGGCAGAGTGCCTCTCATCTCTTTAAGAAAACCTTTGTTTTTATTTTTTGTGGCAGAGCTCAGAATATAATTACAATCACTTCATAAAGATGGTCTCAAAATTAGACAAAACACACACACATGCACTTAAAATAACCCGATCGTACAGACATGTAAATAACCTGATCATACACAGTCACACACTTAAAATAACCAGATCGTGCAGTCACACACTTAAAATTAACCAATCGTACACACAATTAAAATAACCTGATCATACACACACACTTAAACTGAAATGGCCAGCCCAGCACACAAGTTCAACAGATAAAATAAACTGCATTCAGCTCATATCAGCTGAAATGCCCCACAGAGATTAACATGCACTCGTACCATAACTGAAATGGCCCCCCATGTCCAACAGTAGCAAGTAAACTGTTGTGAAACGGCTCAGAGTAGATTAACATGCTGCAGCAGATAAAACTTGTATGCATAACATAACAGAAACGGCCAAAGTCTAACAGTACGGTAGCAAATAAACTGACTGAAGCACTGAACTAAAACTGCATTCAGCTCAAGTCAACTGAAACAGCCCACAGAGATTAATGCAGTTACAATAGCATACAAAACTTATACACACAACATAACTGAAATGGGCCAAGTCCAACAGTAGCAAGTAAACGGGCGCAGCAGTAAGTTGCCTGTGATTCACCTGCAGTGATCTTTAAAGAAGGTGAAACAAGTGCTTGAAATCGACCAGTTTGATCACTGTGCATAACATATATTAGTCGGCTCGGCTGCTCTGAAGCTGTCAAGAAGGAAAAATGGCTGGTAACCTTACCGTGAGTAGTGCTCCATTCCCCGGCCCGGCTGCCATTCTGTTCCTTTCCTCATGTTGTTGGGCTCGGTGCTGCCATTAATCCCTTCCTCATGTCATGTTGCTGCTGTCCGGTCCGTCACCGTGGGCTCGCTGCTGCCATTAATACTGGTGGACTCAGGACTCCTGTTCCCCACGCTGCTGCAATAATTCCTTCCCGCCGTTAAATTAACTGCCGGAAATGACGATGTGAACAACCAGCCAGCCGGAACTGATGATGCGAGCTCCTTGAGCTCAATTCCGACTGGCTGGTAGCCTGCCGGTGCTGACGTCATTGCGCACGTGATGACGTCAGCTCCGACAGCGCGAAAATTTTGAAAAAGCTAAGAAAAATCGGAAATGAAGGGGTGCCACTCGGGAATCATGGCACCCCTTCATCTGGACCCCAAAACTCGGGAAAAACCGAGTAATTCGGAACGGTTGGGAGGTCTGCCCTGGACCCTACCCAATTCGGCTTTGTTAAGGGTAGATCTTGCCTCTTAAACCTAGTTGATTTCTTTGAAACAGTTACCAAAGCCATAGATGAGGGTAAGGTAGTCCTCACAGCCTACCTGGAACTCGCAAAAGCCTTCGACACAATACCCCACCCGGGCATCATAAATAAGCTTACCAGCTTAAATATCAACCCCTATATCACAAGATGGGTTGCAAACTGGCTCAGAGATAGAACCCACATGGGGGGGATTACGGCCGTCAAAGTTCGCAGATGACTGCAAACTGGGGGCCATAATCGAATCTCCAGCTGACACAAGCATCCTCCAAAAGGGTCTCACAGAGACAGATGCTTGGTGCCAGAGCCACGGCCTCAAGCTAAATGCTAAAAAGTGCATAGTCATCCCCTTTGGGAAAAACAAGGTGCCCACAAATTACCACACAGATGGTAATCCATTAAGTACGGAAGAAGTAATTAGAGATTTGGGGACCAACGTAGATAGTAATCTCTCCTTTGATAATCACGTTGCCAAAGTGGTTAGAAAGACCTTCTATATAGCCCACCTTAACATAAAAGGGTTCGCATCTAGATCAAGAGAGGTCATTGTGCCCCCCTACTCGTCACTCATCAGGCCCATAATTGAATACAATGCCCCTTTTGGGATGTACCTTACCCGACACCTGCAGCAACTGGAGAGACCCCAAAAGTACCTCACCAAGAGGATCATGGGCTACAAGCAGATGTCCTATGCAGCTCGACTAAAGAAACTCCAGCTCTACTCAGTTGCTTACCGCCTACTCAGAAGCGATCTATGCCTGACGTACAAAGCCATGTCAAATCCAGAATTAATGGACATGCTCCACCTCAAAAAATCCAAGTCCCTTAGAGCTACATGCTCCAGGGACCTAAACCTCAGCACAAAAATAAATAGGACATGCTGGAGGGACAGATTCATTTCCCAGAGGCACCCCTCACTCTGGAATAGAATCCCAATTCATGTTAGACATAGCCCCTCGCTGACCCTCTTCAAGCGAAATCTGGACGCATGGATGGGAAATCGCAAATTAACCCCTGGGATCTCTTCTGTGTCCCTGCTAGACAGAGGCACAGTAAACTAATCTTAAAAGGGTACCTTCTGTGACCTACTTTACAGAGGCACAGTAGGCTAATCTAATAGGGAGGCGGAAGCCAATACACTCTGGCTAGGCTTATAAATGCCCTAGGGCAGATAGCCTAGTATCTACCTATAAACCTATGAACCTTACTGGGCTCCCTCAGATCCAGCCCTGATGGATCTGTTGCACATGTGCAAAACAAACAGTACCAGAAACACTAGATCCAAGGATATGAATTTCACTTGACATAATAGAACATGCTGGAGAGACAGATATTCGTCCCAAAGGATCCCTGCTGTATGGAATAGGCTCCCCATCCATGTAAAATAGAGTTTATCCCTGACCCTATTCAAACGAGCCCTTGACAATTGGACAGGAAATTGTAAATTCACCCCCCAGTCTGGCCCACATGACCTTAGGGACAGAGACAGTAACATTCCCCTATAAATCCTTAGCTACATGCCTACTAACATGACCCCCTGTAAAAAACATGGGTTCCTGGTTTGGCATGTATGGCTAGGCTTGAAAGAGCCCTAGTGGTCATTAACCTAGTAACAACCCATGAATCTTTGAACCTATAATGATTTTCCAGGAAACCACAAATTTTATAAGGAACAGACCAAAAATTTGAGACAAAAATCTGGACATTCTATAAAAGTCTGGACAGCTGAGAGGCATGGTAATCGCACACAAAGTCTTAATTATCATATTCACAAATACAGAGAAACTTATTATGCGAGATTCAAGCATGCACTTTACCAAACAAAACCATATTTTAATGGGGATTGCTTAGATATCATATAAAATGGTTTGGGTGAGGTTTTCCAATGATAGTAGCATATATAATAGTTTTGGTGGGATTCTATTATGAAGAAAGGCATATAGAGGCATACATTTTATGTAAATCCCACTGAAACTGTCAGTGCTTAATACAGGCTTTATTAATATAGGAATCCTGCAAGTAGTGGTACCCTACTGTGTCTTTGCATTATTTAGCTGTGGGATATAAAAGTGGAATACTTTTGCTGTTGTTGTGAATTTTCAGTATTAGGTCCATGTGGGGGTGTGCAGCCCTTACTACTTATCAGTGGAGACGTAATGCGAGTTAACTTAGTGTCTAATAAGTAAAGTTTACATATATGTGTATACTATATTATACATATATACATACATACATATATATATATATATATATATATATATATATATATTTATTTATTTATGGGTCTCATTCTCTTTATCGAAATTACACTTACCTGAATACCAAAATTCTGAAATGACTTCTTCAAAACACAAACTATTCGAAACCAAGGATTATCAATATTTTACTTAGGAAAAACAACCACTTGGCCATCAGGGCAAAAATAACACAATGGAACACATTTAAACCTATCTAAGTGAGAGGCTGTGTCCCCCACACCCCCCTAACTAAATATACCAACTCTAAGATCTCACTACACTGGGGAAAAGGTCAAGGTTCATCATGTTGGCCAAGTGGGTCTTTTCCCTATGTAAAGTATCAGTGATCTGAGATTTTGAATAGTTCGTGTTTTAAAGAAGTCGTCTCTGGATTTTGTTATTCGAGTAAGTGTAATTTCGATAAAGAAAAGCAGATCCATATATATATATATATATATATATATATATATATATATATATATATATAGATAGATAGATATAGATATAGATATAGATATATATATATATAGATATATACATATATATGGATTCACTTCAGATGATCGAGTTTCCGAAATCTCCAAATTCATATGGTACAAACCATATGTTCGAGTTTTCAGAAACTTGAACATCAGAAGTGAACATAAAAAAAAAAGCACATTTACAGACGTTTTTGCAGGGGGGGGGCAAGCCCCCCTGCACCCCCCCCCACACACCCCTACTGACATATACTAACTTCAAGATTGTGCAACAGTGGGGAAAAGGGAAATCTCCCTTTCCATGCTTCTGCAGACATTGCGGAATGGGAGATTTCCCTGTTCCCGGCTGAAGCACAAACTCAGAGTTTGTATATTTAAGTAGCAGGGGTGCAGAGGGCTTGCCCTCTTGCAGAATCCCTCACTTAAGGTATTCACACATTCACACAATTTATGTAACCCCCCCCCCTCAGATGTTCAAGTTTCTGAGAACTCAATCATATAGTCTCCACCATATGAGTTTCAAGATTTCGGAAACTCGATCATTTGACGATCATCTGAAGTGAACCCATATATATATATATATATATATGTATATATATATATATATATATATATATATATATATATATATAAATATATATATATATATATATATATATAAATACATATATATATATATATATATATATATATATATATATATATATATATATATATATATATATGTATATGTATAGGTCTACTTTGTTTGATAGAAAGCAGATTTCACTAAAACGCATTTGATCGAAGTCTCATTTCACTGAAATTCAATTTCCTGAGCACAATTCACTGAAAGCTCACTTCACTGAAAACTCATTTGACTGAAGCTCATTTAGTCTAAACAGGTATATGCCCTCTTCCCCACTGTAGTGTGACCCTAGAGTTAGTATATATATATTAAGGGTGTGTGTGGGGGGGCACAGCCCTCCCACATTGGGCGGTGTGGGGGTCGTAGCCCCCTACCTATTTGAAATGTTGTAAATCATAAACATGAACATTTACAAGTCAAATGAATAACTCTCTCCAGAAGATATTATATATCCAAACTATGTGGGGGGGTCACACCCCACCATTATGGGGGGGCCGTGCCCCCCACACCTCTCTTACTATATATACTAACTCCGGGGTCACACTACAGAGGGGAACAGGGCATATACCTTTCAACAAAATGAGTTTCAGTCAAATGAGTTTTCAGTGAAGTGAGCGTTCAGTGAATTGCTCTCAGGGAACTGAATTTCAGTGAAATGAGACTTCTATCAAATGAGTTTCAGTGAAATGTGCTTTCTATCAAATGAAGAAGACCCTGTATACATATATATATATATATATATATATATATATATATATATATATATATATATGTTCATAGGTGGTTACTAGGCTATTGATTTATAAGCCTAACCATGTGTACCCAATATAATGCTACAGAAACCCAATATAAAGAATCTTGCCTGGACTCGAGATGTTAGTTAGCAATGACTGCCTGTATCTATGAGGGTCATAGGTGAAACCCCCAGCAAGAATTTATGGTTTCCCATCCAATCATCCAGGCTATGCTTAAACAGGATCATAGAGGGGCTCTCTTTGATGTGAATTGGTAGTCTATTCCAGAGGAATGGCAACCTCTGGGAGGCATATCTCTCCAGCAGGTTCTATTTACATCACAGGCCAGATTACGGTCCGTGGAGCAGGTGATCCTTGTCCCATTTGACTTGCAGATGTGCAGCATTTCCATTAGGTTTGGATCTGAGATTGTTCTGTAGGCCAGGCACAAGTCTTCTCTAAGTAATCTGCACACTGCTGAGTACAATGACACTGACTTCAGTCTGTCAGTGTATGCCATGTGCTGGAGACCCTGAATTTTCTTGGTTAGAAATCTCTGAGGTCTCTCAAGTTGCTGCAGGTGCCTGATAAAGGACATACCAAAGGGAGAATTGTATTAAATTATTGGCCTGATGAGGGTCGAGTACAAGGTTGTTATGACCTCTTTCACTCTTGAGGCAATGCCTTTGCTAATGAGGTGTGCAATGTAGAATGCCTTCCTTGTCACGGTAGACACATGGTGGTCAAAGTTTAGGCTACTATCAACTTGCATTCCCAAGTCTCTCACTACTGAGTTGTTACTTAGGTTATTATTAATTATATGATAGTCTGCAGGGATATTGTTTTACCGAAGGGGATAATAATGCATTTTTTAGCATTGAGTTTGAGTCCATGGCTTTGGAATTAATCATTGGTTTCTGTAAGTCCCTCTTTATTTATTTATGTATTTGTCTTTTTTTAACCGGGTTAGTCTACTTGGCTGGGGGCTCATTTTCAGTGGAGACCCGAGGAGAAAAACTCCACAAACACATGATAAAAAGATGATGCCAAAAAATAATACACATATATCATAATAAAACCAAGCTACACTGCAAGTTTAAAAACATAAAAAAAGGGCAAGATAAAATGACATGTGAGTAACAACATTAATGCCTTGTAGATAATCACTAAGTATCAATAACACTCCACAAACACAAGATAAAAAAGATGATGCCAAAATATAATACTCATATATCATATCCATGCCAAGTTACATTGCAAGTTTAAGAGCATTAAAAAGGGCAAGATAAAGACACGTGAGTAACAACATTAATGCCTTGTAGAAATCATTAAAAGTATGCATTTTGTGCATGTACAACAACAGAATGATAGAGGTCGAGGTGGTGGAACAAAATGGAAGAAAAGTAAATAGACTGCAGAGAACAGTGAAGAATGATTGAAGAGACAGAGAATAGCAAAGAGTGGCAGTTGTGGCAGTTATAGTGGGTAGAGAGGAAGGAGACGTGGTAAAGTAAGATGGAGTGGAAAGAAGCAAGTGAGGAGGAAAGAGTTGGGGTGGCCAGGGAAATAAGAAGTAAAATAGGGGTGCAAAGTTGGGAGGAAAGTTTAGTTTTTAAGAGTGCTCAGTGGTGTAGCTATAGATCCATAGGCTGTAAGTATACATAATGTATTAAGGGAATAGTTCTGGTGTGGTAGTAGGAGATTAGGTGGGGTGGTGGCAGTTTCAGGAGGGAGAGATGGCTAGGTATTTTTTCAGTTCTTTTTTGAAGAAGAGCGAATCTTGGATATGTCATATGTTAGATTGGAGTTTGTTCCAGGTTTGAGATATGGAGCATTTATAAAGTAACCTGCCTATAGTTTTGTTGGACTTGTACATATTCAATAGTGCTTGGTCAGTGCTAGGGGGAGATTGTGCAGTTTTGTAGAGAAATAGGAGGGTGGACAGGTAGGGACAGGTTTCAGGTTTGTAGAAAAGAGAATGTGTAATTTGTAGTTGTGAAAGTTGGAGAAGTTGTGGGAACTCAAGCCACTGAAGTTTTTTTAGTGCATGGCAGTGATGGGATTTGTAGGAGAGATTACAGGCAAATCTGGCTATCTGGTTGTAAATTTGCTCTAGATTTCCTTGGATGTGTGTGAATACAGGGCAAGTATAGAGTAGGCAGGGAAGGAGATAGGCTTGGACAAGTGAGGTCGTAGCGGTGTTAGTTGAGAATTTTTTGTACCTATATAGCAAACCTAGCTTTTGATTTGTCTTTTTGATGGACTGTAAGATGTGATGGTCAAATTTCAGTTGGTCATCAATTGTGATTCCTAGAAGTTTTGTAGTGAAGTCTGCATAAGTATTGGTGTTGTCTAGAGAAGAGAGACTGAAAGACATTTTACGATGGGATAAAGATTTTGGGAGGAAAAGGAGTTTGGCTTTTTTTGGGTTAAGGATTAGTTGGTTGTCAATTAGCCAGTGTTTGATGATATTAAAGGAAGTCTGCATGAGAGAGTGTAGGTCAGTGGAGTTGTCATTGAAGGTGATAAGGGTAAAATCATCGGCGTATTGGATTAGTGAAGATGAAGTGCAGACAGAGTGAAGATTGTTAGTGAAAATATTAAAGAGAAGGGGGCCAAGGATGGATCCTTGCAGGACACCAGTTTGGATAGTTAAGAAGGGTGAGTAGGAAGTCTGCCATTTAACAGACTGTTGTCGGTTATTGAGATAGCTGGAGAACTAGAGGATAGTGCAGGTGGAGAGGTTTAGTTTGGACAGTTTAGAGAGAAGTTTAGGGTGGGAGATGGTGTCAAAAGCTTTAGAGAGGTTGAGGAAGACACATGATATGAGTTTATTGTTGTCCCTTGCTTCTGCTACAGTCTGGGTAAAAGAAGGGCTGTAGGTGTGCTGTGGTGAGGTCTAAATCCATGCTGAGAGGGGGTAAGGAGATTTTCATGAAGTAAATAGGACATAAGTTACCTATGAATGCATTTCTCAAGACTTTTTGAGAGAGGGGAGATGATGACTATTGGTCGGTAATTGGTAGGTTTAGTGAAGTTACCTCCCTTGTGAGGTGGAATAGTATAGAAGGATTTACAGATCTCAGGGACTGAGGGTTCTTTGGTAGAATGGTTATAAGAATTGAGATGGGATATGCTATAGAGTTGGCAGCAAGTTTAAGAAATTGTGGGAGTAGGTTGTCAAAAGAGGGTGAGCAAGGTTTTAGTTTCAGCAGAAGAAATTTTATATAGGCAGTGGAAACAAGTTTCAGGGAGAAGGCTGATTGGGGCTGGGTGGTCAAGGGGTTAAAGGTAGTTTTTGGCTGTTGTCGGGGAGGTTATTTTTCTGATAGAATCTATAAAGTAGTTACTTAGAAGAGTGGTGGCTTCAAGGTGGGTTTTGTCAGGGGAAGGGGTTCGGAGTAGAGGGTTTACCAGGATGGAGTATACTGTTTATAGTGTGCCAGAATTTTTTGGATTAGAAATCTGGGTGGATTGGGTTTCCTGACAGAATTTTGTTTTGTCCTGAATAATAATTTTTTTAGTGATGTTTCTGAGTTCTTTCCATTTAAAGAGGAGAGAAGGAGATTTTGACTTAGACCATTCTTTCCAGGTATTGTCTCTAAGTTTCATGATGGAAAGGTATCTTTGGAGAGCCGGGGACGGATTTGGTTTGATCCTAATTTTCCTAATAGGAGCTAGGTCATTTAGTATGTTTAGGAAAATGTTGTTAAATTCAAGAATGATATAATTTAGAGGAAGGTTATACAGGTGAGACCAGTTGATCAGGGAGAGTTGGTAGTTAAAAGATTCTGCATTGAATTTGGACAGATTACGGCACTGTCTATAGAAGTGGGTTTTAGGGGGTTGATAAGGTAGCCTTAGTATCAAGATAGGAAGGTGATCACTTATTGAATCTGATAAGGTGGTGGGATTGTGATACTGATTGGGGTTGGAAGTTAAGATCCAATCAAGTAAGGAGCTGGTGTTTTTGTATATGTGAGTGGGAGAAGAAATAAGTTAACTGAAGCCAAATACGTTAATAGAGGAACTTTGGGGTGGGGTGGGGGAGAGCTTATTCCAATCAATATTAACATCACCTAGTATAATTGTTTCATGTGATATATTTTGGGAGATCCAAGATAAGATATTTTCAAGGATCAGAATGTTGTTGCCAGGGAGTATGTAGATAGACACTATGGCCAGTTTTTTTATGAGGGTCATTTTATGAGGCTCTTGAAGTATATTGACATTGCTTGGGGATTCAAAGCTTGCACCTAATTTGCAGTTGTCTGCAAACTTAGCCAGCCACAGCCCCTCTGTTTTGGCCTGATCTTCTGAGAAGTATATTCCAAACAATAGGGGGCCAGCACTGACCCCTGTAAAACTCTACTGCTGACAGGCCTGCTGGTTGAGGTGAAGTCCCCAACTTTGACTGAGTGTGATCTTTCCCTGAGCCATTTAGCAACCCACCTGACAATATAAGGGTTGATATTCAACTGGGAGATTTTTATCAATGATGCCCGAATGTGTGATTGTTTTGAAGGCCTTGGCTAAGTAAAGGTAGGTTGTATGTACAGATTTGCCTTCATCTATAGCACTGGTGATGTTTTCAAAGAAGTCCACCAGGTTTAATAGGCATGATTTGCCATTGACAAAACCAAACTGTGTCAGATCAAGGGTTTGGAGATTACCTATATCCTTATTTATAAGGTCCATAATGATTCATTCTATGGCCTTACAGATAAAGCTTGTTAAGCTTATGGGTCTGTAGTTCCTAGGGTCTGTTGCTGTACCTCCTTTATGAAGGGAAATGACAGTTGCTGTTTTCCATTCAGCAGAGACAAAACTAGTACTCAGCCTGTGGTTGAAGAGAGTGCCTAATGGAGTTGCTAACCCATGTTTTAGACAATTTAAAATACAACCTGGGATGCCATCTGGTCCCAAAGAGGCTGTGTTTTTGGCCTTAGAGAGAACATTAATGACTTGCTCTTTGGAGATACAAGCTGGGGAGATGTAGAGAATGTAGAGGGTTTGTGGAATGTTGGGAGGGGACAGGGGAGTAAAATTTTTGACAAACATGTCAGCTAATAGGTTAGCTATTTTTTGTAGGCTCAGTGTGTGTGTGATGCCATCCACAGCTAGTTCAGCACACGTCTGGGTCCTACCTTTTAGGTTACGGATATAGCTGAAGAATGCTTTATGGTCATATTAGCTATGGTTGCTAAATTTTTTTCAAAGTTGCCCTTAAAGGAGTTTACAAGTTGTCTTATTTGTTTGTTCAAACAGAGGAGGGTGTTCTTCCAGCACTGGGACCTCTCTTTTTTATTCTTAGACAGCAACTTCTTCTTCTTCTTCTTGTATAACTTATTAATGATAGATGTCCATCAGGGAATCTTATTTTTTTCTTGAGGATCTTGTTTTGATCCTGTCAGGTACAGCTGTGTCAATACATTTGTTTAAGTGTTTGCACGGGGCATTTGTTTATACCTTAGTATAGTTGTCAATGCCACCTGTGAGAACAGGAGCTTGGAAGTTACTTATGCCATCCCTTAAGAGGGTATAATTAGCTTTGGTGACATTTTTTAGCTTGATTTCACCTAAGAGGGGTTCAGGTGTTATAGCTACTTCAAATGTGACTGATTTGTGATCAGATTTAATCAGTGAGGGTCCTATACTTGTGGTGGTGCAAAGGTCACCCGTGTTGGTGAGGACCAGGTCAAGAATATTTGAGCCCCTTCCAGGGCATTAGTGTAAACAAAGTTCAGGAACCTTTGTGCGAGCATGTTGGTACTCATGTATGTTTCCCAGTCAATGGAGGGATAGTTAAAATCGCCCATGACTAGAGTGTTTGGTTGTAATTTGATTGACTCAAGTAGGTCCAAATAAGCAGCATGGGTATCTTGGTTCACTGAAGGAGGCCTATAGCTAATGATGACTTGAAGGGGGGTCTTACCCACAGTTAGTTGAACTTGGAGTAACTCCATGGAGTTTTCCTGTCTAACAAGTCTAGAGGTGTATTTATCTTTGATGAAGATAGATACTCCTCCTCCTTTGGTTCTCACACAATCATTTTGCAGTCTGAAAGTGTGGAAGGCATTGTAGCCTTGCAGGGCTGGGGTATTCTCTGCGGCCCTGAACCAAGTATCTGTGACTGCATAGAAATCAACATCCTCCAGGGAGAGGAGTGCTTCCAGAGAGTGCAGTTTCTGATTTAAACTCCTAGTGTTTAGCAATATAACCCTTACTTTATTTGTGAGTGATATTTTCACATCGGAAATTTTGTTCTTGAGACCTTGCCTAAAAAAAGCTCTATGGGGGATGCAAGTACCTTATCCTGTAACCAAAAGCCTAGAGGTGACAGGTGAAGACCACCTCTGGCAAAGCAGTGTAGTTTACCAACCATATCATCCCAGGCTGATAGGAACTGGATCCCCTTAGAATGACAGCAAAAACTAAGCCAATTGTTGACGTCAATCATTTTTGTTTATATTGTGGCATCATCCTAGGTGAGGGTAGAATGCTGCTCAAGGCTAGGGATTTACCTGCTGGGACACATATTCAGAGAGCTCAGTCATGTCTCTCTTCATATAGTCCAGTGAGGTACATCTCAAGTCATTCACACCAGCATGAACTATGATGGAGTCATAATGGTACTTGTTGAGAAACTTGAGAATATGTGTGATCTGACGGAGCCTGGCACCCAAAAGACAGCTGACCGTAACCTTCTCCTTATCCTGTTGTTAGTGGGACACCGGTGTGCCTCACAATGGAGTCACCTATGACTAAAACATTTGGTTTAGATGTGCTTTGCCTTAGGGGTTTATTTGGTGAGACACTGGTGCATGTGTTTTTATGTGTCTTGAGTGCTGTAGGTGCTGTATTAGGTGTAGCATGTTTGCATTTGGAAGGTCTCTAGTGTTTAGGTTGGTTTCTAGTGAGTACCTCTGCGTATGATGGCTTATGTGTTGACAGCATGTTTTTTGTAGGAGGTGTAGTATGTTGTCTAACAACCTGTTCAGTGTTACTATTCTGGGTTCAACTGAGCAAGGATTCTAGATTATTATTGCAGATGCATCTGTCACAAATTGTACTTGGGTGATTTAGGAGTAGAGGGTTGTCGGTGTACATGAGGCAGTTGCTACACTGCCTAAGGATACCCATGTCAGTCAGGCTGGTAGGAGAAATGGAGGGAAACTGACCATCCATAATGCTAGGTTAAATCCTGTTTTCACAGTGAGGAGAGAAGCTGGAGGGGAGTGGTATAAATGGGTGCTCTAAACGGAGTCTATACTAATGGGGGCTCTAAAAAAGGTCTATAGTAACAATTGGGAGACTATAGAGAAATTTTCTTGTAGAGCATTTAAACCGGAGTTTGGGGAGCCGCATTTGCACAAGGCGTTTATACCAGCAGAATGAAATATATATATATATATATATATATATATATATATATATATATATATATATATATATTTATTTATTTATTTATTTGACATTTGTTAACCGGGTTTGTCCAACTGAGTACATGCCCATTTTCAGTGCAGACTCGAGGAGAAAAGTTCCACAAAAAAGTTAAATACAAATGAAGCAGCATTTATAAAAATTTTTCAAAAATGAATAAACATAGGTAAACACAGAAGAACAAAAGAAGGATATGTCTAGATAAGACAGCACAAAAAATTGTCAAGCTGCAGCATTATAACATTGTTAACACCATTCATGTTAGATAGAAGTAAGAAAAAAAAGTAGAGAAAGTAAAACAAAGAAACAAACTGCAAGCTCATGTGACCTAAGAAAAATAGAGGTACGTAGATTGGGTCTATATTATATTGGCGAAGTTTTAATACTTCGAATCACTAAAGATCAAACTTTAGTGATCGAAGTCTTAAAACTTCGAATCGCTATAAAAATATTTGTAAAACAAAAAAAGATTAACAAAAGGGTGTAAGCAGGGAGGCAATCCCCCCTGCACCCTCCACACCCCCCGTTCTTGAAATATACCAACTCTGAGATCGCGCTACAGTGTAGAAAATGCTTGCCTCCCCCTGCTTACAGCCTTTAGGTTTTTCTTTTTTTGTTTTAAAAATATTTTAATAGCGATTCGAAGTTTTAAGACTTCGATCACTAAAGTTTGATCTTTAGTGATTCAGAGTATTAAAACTTCGACAGTATAATATAGACCCCATAGATCTTATGTTGGGTCATGACAGGGAGAGGTGTCTATATGTATATATATATATATATATATATATATATATATATATATATATATATATACACACACACACACACACACACACACACACACACACACACACACACACACACACACTCATATATATGGTTGTGGCCTTAAAATGTGATGTTTGGTTTTGCAGAGTGCCAAAACCTCTGCCACTAAGTAACAGCACAGAACTAATGACAGAAACCATCACATCTCTTATAAACAATCAGATCTTTCTTTCCTATAGCTACATTTCTAGAAGGTGTCTAAGAAACATATTATGTAAGCTGAGACAGTACAATGAATTACAAAAACTTTGACAGAAATATATATTGTACCTTTTATTTAGTACTGCAATTACATGTGTTTTACTTGTTTATGTATTGCTTATGAGCACAGTCAATATGGGAGGTAAGGGTTTGCCCAAAAAGCACAGTAAGGTCAAAGCTCAGGTTTAACTAGCAGACCATACTTTATAGACGTCTAATGAGTGTCAAACACATCAGTAGACAATGCCTGGTGATATTTGATGCACTTATTAGATGTTGTTCTTCATTTATGGCATGCATTGCCCTAACAGTGCTGTGCAGTGATGAGTGCATTTAGTAGTTGTTTGTATAGTCTGTTTGACAGTATTGTATTTTCTAATTGCCACACAGTAGGGGCATTTAGTTGTTTCCATAGTTGCTATACTTCACCCCACCTTTGAGGTGAATTCCTTAACATTCCATGAGTCAAATACATAATGCAAAGGATTCTGATGGGGTCTCCAGTCATAAACAATTTGTTAACTATTCAGGATCGGAGAGACCCAATCATATTTCTTAGAGCATGGAACCGTATCTGCTCCCATGTAGTACAACAGTTTCAGAAAAAAATGCAGGACTTCTAAGTATAGGAATGCTTAAAACCTGTAACCCACTTACCACTGTCCTTCACCGAGAGCAGGCACCACAGAAGGGTGACAGGAAGCACAAACAGCTTCTAAACATATTTAAATAGTCCATTCAAGGGCTGAACAAAGTATTTTAACTTGTTTTTGTACTTCCTGCCACTCTTTTCTGTGGTCACTACTGACCAGTGTTGATTCTCTAGAATGAGAACGAGCTTAACAGAACTTAGGGATGCTTAACAAGCTTTCCTTTTTTGATTTTGGAGTAATTGCAGTGCTCCATGTATTACAGTTGGTTATACTGATAGACCCAGGCTAAGACTGAAATTGTTCAGAAATGATCAGTGTTGTAGCTTGGGAAACAAATTCAGATAAATAAATAAATAAACGATCTTCTATGTTCTGCATTTCCACTGTTGTTGTTCTTGAGCTTCATGTTACCATACAGACAGAAAGCACTGCAGAACAGCATCTGCAGAACTGTATCTGATAAAAATTACAGCTTTGAAAGTTGTAACATGTTTCATGCTGATACACACACACACACACACACACACACACACACACACACACACACACACACACACACACACAAATGTGACTTGCTGATACAACAGTTTTTAAAGCTATTGGCTGATAAGAGAGGTACCTTTAAGTATTTTTCATTTTCTTGACCAGATTAGTCCCACTAGGCTACTGGTTTCTTTTCAGGGGAGACTCAAGGTGGCATTTATACTATAAAGGAAAATTTGGCCAGGACATCAAGGAATGCCACATGCTATATTCAATAAGTGCAGTGGTATATTTTACATCCACCTGTGCTACCATCAACTCAAGTAGATCAGACCTCAGTTTAATGTCTCATCCAAAGGAGGACACATTCAGATGTGCAACACACCCCTAATGACATACTATAGAGTCATCAATCTGATCACCTGGAGTGGGAATAGAACTCACAGCTTATGGTCTTCCAGCACCAAAGGTGAGTGTGCTACCTGTTGCATCACTGACACTGCTACTTTGTTCTGGCCACTGTCCATGTGACAGCACTAGGTGTGTTACAGCTTTCAGAGCTGTAAAATACCTTGTGCTGCTACATGTTTTTTTCTTTGTAATGGGTAATTTATAGGAGCAACTAAAAATTCCATGTATTGCAAAAAATTATGATTGTGTTTCTCTAATCATATCAAATATATTATGTGTTTTGAAAATGGCTGTCAAGAGTCACTTCTCAAGCTTCCCTGCCGAGGTGAGATTCTTAACATCCACTTCTAAACACATAATACATTGGTTATCATCCAGACTCTCATCATGATTTGCTAGTCAGTCAGTCAGTCAGTCAGTCAGTCAGTCAGTCAGTTATTTGATTTGGTATCCAGATATGTGGACTCATTTCAGTCACGATCCTGGCCAACAGGCTTGACAACTGAATGTTTTTTAGATGGTCTAGTAGCTATATTCTAAAGATAATGCAATGTGCCCCCATTTGTAATCTTAAATGGTAAATTATCCCAGTTTATTGGAACTATTACTCCTTGCACCTATGGCTGAGATGAGCAAAGGTCTGTGCAAAGTGAAGGCATCTTTCAGACTGGTTCTCAGGTTGTAGATAGTAGCTCTAATATTTATTCTGTGCCTTAGAAGTAGGAAGTACCTGTTATACAGTATTTTAGGTCTCAATGTGAATAAGAAGATGGCAGATCTATCACTGACCAATAACCACTTTGTCTTTTGCAGCATCAGACAGTAATGTTCATTCTTTGGGGCTGCAGTAGATAATATACAATTTTATTAAATATATTTTGAATTACTGGAGAGCTTTTATGGGACAGCAGTGGTAGTAGAGGAAGGTAATACCCAGGCTTTGGTTATTGCCTTTCTGGATTTGAGGGTAAGGTGGCTAGACAAAAGGTATCATATCTTTAGTTGACTGGTTACTATTACTGCAACCTGTTCTGTGAATTCATTCAATAATAGAGTAGGGTCATATAGGAGACTGTGGTACTTGATGGACTGAACTTTTTCTAGTTGAATTCCTTCTGAATAGAGAGCTGTTGCTGGTAATCCCCCAATTAGAAACTCCCTCAACCAGATGAGGACCAAAAGAAAAGGTCCTCTGAAAACATTGCTTTAATGACCATCTTTGTTATGATAGGGCGGAGGTAGCCAGGTGTTGAATTTTATTTATGTATGAATGTACATATTTATTTATTTACTTATTTATTTCACTTTGTTAACTCAGTTTATCCAACTGTGCAGAAAGTGTCCCTTTTAGCAAAGACCTGGAGAGAAAAGCTCCACAGAAAAGTTAAATACAAGCCAGCAAATATTACAGGCAGTGGTATTTCTGTATATGCATTGCAATGTAAAAAATCTGAGAGATAATGAAGTAAAAATGGTGTACAATGGTGATTTCATTCCACCTTGTCATGGGAACATGGTTGGTTTACAATGAGGAGAGGGATTTAACTCCAAATTCAATGTAGTATTCACAAACTCTCTGGGGAGCAGTGTTGCAGCAGCTAGTTGCAAAATGTGAGTTACTGTAGCCCCGAAGGCAGCAGATTACAATGATGAAGAATAATTTCATTGTGGTAATTTGTGAAAGGAGGGAATTGAAAAAGAACATTATAATACACTCTATGGAACATTAATAGCAAAATAATGTAACTTTCTACTTTGTAAGCATAGCCATGGAAAGAGGGGTAGGAGAATGTTTTCTAAATGTCAGCCGAGGAAGAGCACGTGCTTATAACTGTGTAATAGGTATTTAACTACGTTGGGGGGGATGGGTAGACTTCATAGGCAGTATAAAATGCAGTAGTAGCACAGCAAAGCAACCCCTGCAGGTAACTATAAAAATCTAATCATGTCATCACGCCAGTTTTATTAAGAACCTTCACACTTAAACCATTAGTAAGGATAGTCAAAGGGGAATTGTACATATTCTCTAGGTTTCTGGAGATAGGCATCCCTTTTTCCTTCTGCTGTGGGAGGGGTAACTTCTATCTTTACAGTGAATCTGACTATCCATAATCTAACAGTATGGCAAACACCTTGTCCACTATCATTTATATGCTGTAATATAAGACTACTGGGGTTGTAGCAACAGAAAAGACTGAGTTACGCACGTATCTCTCAACTTTTAGCAAAACAAATCTGGACAAAGCCTGAAATAATGGAGGTGGGACAAAGGCCCCACAATATGGACAGATTTTAAATATTGTTCTTAGAAACTTAGAAAATTGTTAGAATAACATGGTTTATGTTAAAACACATTTTCTGAAAGATATGAAGTGTGAGACTCAAAAGCATGTCATTATTTAATGATATCAATCATCAGTGATTTGTCAGACAGTCACAAATTCTAAGAGGAACAGAGCAAATATATGAGGTAAAAACTTGGTTATTCTGTGAAAATCTGGGCAGTGGATATGCATGGTTATGCAGCCAACTACAATTACTCAGGCATTTAACAACAGCTTATAATTAGTAATTTACTGACTAAACAGTATAGCAGTAAAGGGAGAAGAGTGAGAAACAGTAATAAACATAACAACTAAACAGCAGCAATGGAAAAGCAAAAGTTGAAAGCTTACTATGACAAGATCACTAAGACGTCTAAGAAGATTATCTATCAGGTAGGCTGTAGATAAGTTCAACCCAACATCAGTGCATCAGTTTGGGCAGACAAGAACATTTTATTAAGTGGTAAGTGCAGACACAGTGAAATATCAGTCTTGATCAAAGAAGTGAAAAAAACATGTAACTGAAATTTCCAGTCTGTAGCTATAAACAGTAATGTCTCTTCAGGAGACAGCCTATGAGCTATTGAGAGGCTGCTCTTACAACTTGGATTGCTTTTCATTATAAAGAGACGGACTCTCATGCTCAACTGCATGGGGGTAAAGATAGCTGTTCACCCCCAAGAATGTTCCATGGAAGTGAGAGCCCAGGTAATCCAACGGTGACATCATATCTCTTGTGGTGCCTGATTATTTACAACAGGTGTAGGTACATACTGATTACATTCACACAGGGAATATGTTTAATGTAATAGACTGATATGCAGCATGTTTAACACCTGTTTTGATAGCCAGGACCCTTGCTAGTTAGATAGAGGGAAAACACATTTATAGTCCATTTTCTGGAAGCAAAAAATACAAGTAAATGCTAAATTTGGACTGTCCCAAGTATTGTAAAAAATACTAGATTTCTTTGGAATTTAGCATTTTAGGCCGGCACACTCATTCATCACAACCTTTATTTCTTCTCAGAATTATTACTTCTAATACTATCAGCCTGCATTACTGAGTGTTCAGTAAATATGCTCTATCTATCTATCTATCTATCTATCTATCTATCTATCTATCTATCTATCTATCTATCTATCTATCTATCTATCTATCTTTCTATCTCTATCTATTGATCTATCTCTGCTTCTCTCTCTCTCTCTCACACACGTGTATACACACACACACACACACACACACACACATATATATATATATATATATATATATATATATATAGACAGAATAGGGTACCACTTTCAAATCTCAAAATACTGAAATATCAAATTTCAGTATCTCAAGACGAAAATGTCGAAAGTACACTACTACAAAAAAGAAAAAAAAACAAATGTCACTATACTGAAAGTTCATAAATCCGCATTTTCAGTAGGCAAAGCTCTGTTTTTTAATACATCCTCCACCACACAAACAAAAACACACACAAGACCTTCCTCCCTACACCATAACAAACCAACACAACACACACACACACACACACACACACACACAAACAAAACTCAACTAATCTATGTATAAGCAGGGAGACAATGCCCCCTGCACCCCCCGCATGTGGGGGGGCTGCACCTCCCACACTCTGCTACTTATATATCTATATCAACTCCGAGGTCGCACTACTAAGAATAACACAACAAATCCACTGCTATGCACCCAACACTTCCGTTGTACAAACACGCACTACATATGTAGAAAAATCACCACTTTCAACACTTACACACTCACACTCTCATCTACCTACCCCAACCTACTCCTAAAACTTCCCAAAAAACTTAAAAGATAACAAATCCCTACCCAAAATCCTTAAACAGTAAACACCTACCTGAATATCTGCATATAACCACACATCAGCTGCCATCTCTAAATCCCAGACAACACTGCACCTTAAAGAGGCAGCAAACCATAACAAAAACATTGCACCACCACTACTACTGATACAATAACTTGATATTTGTTAAAATGCAGTTTCAAATAACTGCACTTTCAACATTTTCATCTCGATATACTGAAATTCGATATTTCAGTATTTCGAGATGAACAATCTCTCTCTCTCTCTCTCTCTCCCCCCCTCCCTCTCTCTCTCTCTCTCTATAAATATATATATATATATATATATATATATATATATATATATATATATACCTATATGGATTCACTTCAGAATTTTGAAATCCTAAAACTTTGAATTTCATATGGTCAAAGTTTTATAGCTTTGAAATTCTGAACGGAGATCTGCAGAACGGGATATTTCTCTTTTTCTTGCTGTAGAGCAATCTCGGAGTTGGTATATTTAAGTAGCAGGAGTGTGGGGGGTGCAGGGGGGCTTGCCCCCTCCCTACATAAATGTTGATAAATTTTTTTTTTTTTTTTTTGGGGGGGGGGTATTTCAGAATGGTGAGAGTCCAAAACTTTGATTATATGGTCTCGACCACATGAAATTCGATGTTTTGGAAATTCGACATTCAGAAGTGAATACACATATATATATATATATATATATGTATTAGAAAATTATGATGAAATCATAGTAATGGTAGCAGGAACACTTCCCATTTCTTGGATTTCATCTCATGAAAATGTTTTTTTTTTTTTTTTTTTTTGGAGAACTGTAAATCAGTGTCTTGTGATGAAGGGATCATAAGAATTTAAAAAAATTCTATAGCAACCTTATATATACACACACACACACACACACACACATATATATATATATATATATATATATATATATATATATATATATATATATGCTGGTGTAAGCATTTTGGGGGCCCCCAGCAAGTGTCATTCTGGGGGCCCTACCTAGGAGGGTGTAAGGTGTGGCCATGCCCTCTTCCCTTTACTTCAATCCTCTTCTAAAAAACCAAATTACCCTGAGGGGCAGATTACAATATCAAGCATGGTCTAAAACTGTTTCAAAGCTCATACACCCAACCACCAACTTCTCAGCATGTAAGACTATATTACGTCTATATTATGTGATCAAACAGTGAAATGTTTGAACATGTAATAATCAACCCCAAAATGTCGAACCGCTGGAATGTCGAACGGTTCAATGGAGATCTCCGTACAGTGCGGGCATGAAAGTTTTCCATTGTCTGCACTGTAATGCGATCTCAGAGTTGGTATATTTAAGGAGAGGGGGTGTGGGGGACACAACTCCCCATGTGAGGGGTGCAGGGGGGCTTGCCCCCTTCTTAGAGCATTTTTATGGTTTGTTTGGGTGTTTTTATGGGTTTTTTTTGTCGTTCGACATTATGGGGTTTCAACATTTCGGGGTCGATTATTACATGTTCCAACATTTCACTGTTCGATCACGTAATATAGACACAGACATAAGATTAGGGCTTTAAAAAATGGTGCTTTTCAGCTAATAAAGATGTTAGAACAGATTTTGCAGTAGCATGCGTTGCATGAAACCACATCTTTTTGAGGGTAACAGACCAAAAATACTAGGTAAATATCTCAACAGTGGACATCATTCTCACAGGCCCTACCCCCACTAATGTTTCAGCTCATTTCTAGACAAAGCCAAAAATAATCACAGAACAAAGGCATAACATCACAGATAGCTTTAAACATTGTTATTATAAACTTACAAAGGTACTAGAATTACAGAGTATGCATTAGTATGAATTAAAACATCATTACATTCTGCAGAATTCTCACAGCCCCATACCTCCCAATGTTTCAGCATAATAATTCCAGATAAAGCCAAAATTTATTGCAGAGCAGAAATATAATGTTAGAGTAGTGTTAAGCATTTTGTTTTAAACATTGTTTTAAACTTATAAAGATAATATAACAAGTTTTCCATCAGCGTGCATTACAATAATTCCTGTACTCTCTACAGTCCACCAGCCCCTACCCGCAACCTTTCAGCACAAGAACTCGAGACAAAGCACGGACGCATAAGACAAAAGCTAAACATCAAAGAAATCAAATAAATGAATACACAGCAATAGAGCGAAATGACTCCAAGTCCATAAAATGCAATGTAGTCCAACGCAGTTCAATGGTAAAAAAGGAAGTTTTATTGTTATTAGCTTCTTCAGACCTTAATACAAATAGACCAACAATCTTCAACATTTAAATATGCAAAAAGGCGCGAAACTAAGAGATACTCCTTAAAGCTGTATCAACCCATATTAAAACACATTCTAAAACATCAAAACATATGCAATAAGAAATGCATCATTATAAAGCAAATCATAAAATATATATATATATATGTGAAATGCAATTACTGATGCTTACTAGGTGATATACACATGAGTCCAGTGTATAAAAACTAATAACATATGAAAATAAAACTTATAATGCCTATCATGGACATCTAATAATTCTGGAATTATGGAGTCAAAATTTCTAATTCATTTATCATATCTTAACCTCCTCAATTTCAAAAGTGGACGTAAGGGAACTTTACCATTGAGTCCTGGTGGCATATCAGATCTGAACCTAATGATCCAAATATGTCTCTAAACATCAAAGAAAACCTTTAAAAATGCTTATAAAAATGACTGAATGGGTTTTCCCATAATTTGGTGTATTATTTTGCTTCAATTTCAAAGTTTTGCGAGAAAACCAAATTGTTTTGAGGGACAGACCACAAATATCAAGCAACAATCCCACAGCTTTCACAATGCCCATAACCCCACCACCAACCTCTTAGCATAGTAATTCTGGATGAAGCAAAAATAAATAAAACAAAAAAGAACAAGACAAAGGCATAACATTAGGGATTTAAAACACTTGGCTTATGAACCAATAAAGATGCTAGTATAAACAGATTTTGCAGTGGCATGCATTGCTTGAACCAACATGTTTTGTTTTGTTTATGCAAAACCGACCAAACATACCAAACATTAGAACACCATGTGACATTTTCACAACCCCTACCATCCTCCTAACCTCTGAGCACAACAATTCTAGATAAAGCCAAAAATAATTGCAGAACAAAGGCAGAACATCAGGGATAGTTTAAAACATAGCTATTATAAATGCAGAGAATTTTGTAGAACAGGGTTTACATTAAACTTATATTTATGCATTCTGTAACATTCTTTCAACACAATTCTGGACAAACCAAAAAAAAAACGCAGGGCAAAGGCATAACATCAGGCATTTAAACACTTATCTAATAAACTTATAAAGATGCTAGAACAGGTCTTTCATTGCATGGATTCAAATTTTTCATGAGAGAGAACAGAAAATCCCAAGCAGACATGAGGACATTCTACAACATTCTCACAGCCCATACTCCCCTCCCAACCTCTCAGCACAACAATTCTGAACAAAGCAGAAAATCATAGACCAAAGGCATAGCACAAGAGATAGTTGTAAATACTGATGTTACAAACTTAAAGAAGAAATACTAGAATAACAGGGTTTGCATTAGTCTACATTAAATCATCATCTACATTTTCTTAGTCACTATCGCCCCACTACCAACCTATCAGCATAAATCTGGACAAAGCAAAAGTAAATAAATAAAAAGTATGACTATTTGTATGTAGATCTGAGTAAAAAACTACAATCTGGACATTAATTATCACAGACAAGACCCCCCCTTTATCTCTTAGCACAAGAATTCTGGACAAAGCTAAAATAAAACTATTTAAACCAAACCCCCTCTCCACCCCCACTCCCCAATCCTCCAAGAATTCTGGGGACAAATATTACAATCTTCATCTCCCTGTGCCCCCCTTCCAAAGAAAAAAGTTAAAAAAAAAATCAGCAACTTACCTTTTTCTGTAGTGGAAGGCTGCAACTAATCCTCTACTCAAACTAAATTAAAGATTGACCCCCTGATTGCTACCACACAGACCATTTCAGCATTTTTAAATTTGTCCTTAAAAGGACAATTTTTCAGAACTTTTAAAATTTGACCTTGCAAGGGCAGTTGAAAATGCAGCTCTTTGGCTTGTCAGAATGTTCTAAAGTCCTTGTCCTCCTCACGCCACCAGTAATCCAGTAAAAGATCTCCCGAAAATCCAAGTAGCATAGCAAACTTTTCTCTTGAAAAACAAGAGAATGGAATGCTTGCTACACATGTGCCATTTTAAAGGCAACTGACACAGGAAGAGCGTTTCAAAAATCACTTCCTTGAAGAGGAAAAAAAAAAACCTACAACTTACTTCTTTGGTTGCTGCAACCAGTCAGGTCCTTGCTTTACTTAAGCGGACCTGATGGAGTGCAGCTTTCAGCTGACATCACATCTTACAGGAAGGCAGTTTTAATGTTCCCGCAAATTCTGCAATGCTGCCATAATTATGAATCTGTGAGAACCGGAACTGGGCAAAGATGAAGGAGAAACCCATGGCCGCTTGTAGGGGCCCACACGGCCGCGGGTTTGGTGGGTGCCTAACGCCGGCTATGTATATATATATATATATATATATATATATATAGGTCTACTTCACATCACCCAAAACCCATTTGACTGACTTTCATTTTACTGAGACCAAATCACCTAATTTGTCAAAATACTGAAAACTCATTTCACTGAATCTCATTTTACCGGCAACTTACAATGCTAAATTTCAAAAGACTAAACCGTAAACCTTAAACAAACATACTCAAAATATAAATAACTACCTCTTTCCAGAACTTAAAAACTACTTACATACTCTCTTAACAGAAACCGGACAGTATAAAACCAAACTAAGTGGGGGACTACACCCCCACACTCCCCAATGTAGGAGGCTGTGCCCCCACACCCTCCAACTATATATACTAACTCCAGAATCACACTACAGTGGGGAAAAGGGCATATAACTTTTACTTGACTTACAGTACTCTACACGCTGCCACTACTGCTGTGAATGCACAAAACATCTGCCATATTACTTTAGATACTTCCCATAAAATGTAAAAAGACATACCCACATTTAAAAACACTACACAACCTTCTACATGACTATCGGTATTCTAACAGTCAGCACGTTAAGTTACAGAAATTCTTTTTATCACAAACAAGTCACAGATGAATGGAAACCCACATCATGTCTATTGCTTACAATTCAGTGAAATGAGATTCAGTCAAATGAGTTTTCAGTATTTTGAAAATTAGGTGATTTGGTCTCAGTGAAATGAAAGTCAGTCAAATGGGTTTTAGGTGATGAGAAGTAGACCCATATATATATAAATATATATATATATATATATATATATATATATATATATATACCTCCTGGAAATAACATTCCCATCCTTGAACCAATCCTGTAATGGATCTCACTCTATATACCCTATGAGACAATTATCCTAGGGGATGTCAACATTGGCTAGAAAAAACTAACAACCAAGTCTCCCACTCTTAGCATAAGCCTCCATGTCTTCAATCAACTAATTACAACATCCACTCGCTTAAACAAAAACAATAATAGCTCCATCCTGGACTAGATCCTTGTTTCTAACCCAAACCTTTACCATAACCCTAGCACTCTACTTGACTCCCTGATTAACTGTCTTCCTACTTATGTGCAAAGACACTCTCTTCAAATACCCAAATCCCACCTGTAGAGATACTGCCTGTGACGGATCCACACAGTTTACCTGATTTTTGATGCCCTAAGCCATTGAACTGCTGTGTGTTTGTAGGTGTGCTTAATGTTAGATTGATATGCTGTTAATTGAATAAATACATGATATGCTGCTTAATGTTATATACATACATGAAATCTAAAATAATTATGCTTTAAAGGCAAGCCTTGCATACTGATGCTGGTATAACTGAACTTTAGTTAACCTTTGGAGTTGTTTGCCAGTTTAAAAGTTGTTTACCAGACAGAGGGATTTCAAGAGGAACTATACCACAGGTGTGTGGGCAAACGGCTTTCTGAAAGGAGGAAGTAATGTATAAAACTAGACATTACGGGGCTTGTTGACAACTCAGGAAATGATTTGTAATGTTTTAAAAACAGTTCATTAGCTCATGAATAAACTGGTGATCTAAATATCATCAGCTGAATGATTACCTAATGGCCTAGGTGTAATCAATTGAACCTATTGACCCTATGGCATGCTCAAACCTATAAAAGGCTCAGAGGTTGGTAATAGATTGGAACTCATCATCATCCTGATCTGATTGAAGCAAGAGCCTGAACTGAGCATACAGCATTGCCTGCCAGTGTCGGCCCTGTCTTGACTGAACAGATAGCTGTACTGAATAGGTTTGGAGTCCCCCTATCAGTGGCAAAGATGATTTTCTTTTTGCATATGCTTGTAAGTACATGATTTAACAGTTTTATAATTGTTAATGTGATAGGTCATAGGTTAGGTTTTGCATAAGTACATGATTTAACAGTTTTATAATTGTTAATGTGATAGGTCATAGGTTAGGTTTGCATATTAATGTGATAGGTTTTTGCATATTGACTAGTCAATTGCTTTTTTGTTACAAACCTTAATTGTTAAAAGCTAAAAATAAAATTGCTAAAGTTTGAGCCTTGGTCTCTTGTGTCATCTCTAATACTGTATTAACCACAGAATTTAGTAACCTGACCAGAACAGCTGGCGTGGTCGGCAGGATCTGTGGTTTGCAGTAGATATGTCACAACAGCCAATGTTTTTTCCATTTAAGCACCTAGGTGTAGGGTTAAATAAGAAACATTCTGTGGATGCCAAAAGTAAGGGAGGGGCAAATGTTGAATTTCCAGCATTGTTTGGAAAATGGGACCCCCTTGCTAAGGCATTGAGTCAGGTTTCATCTCCACCTTCCCCTAAGTCCTCACCAGTAAACCCAGTAGACCCTGAGGAGCTGGCAAAGGCCTTATCAGGTTTAAAATTGGAGGATAAGGGAAATAAGGTGAAAGAGGGAGTGGGAGCAGCTGGATGGCTGTTCTTTGAAGCAATACAGGAGTCCCTCTGGGCTTGGTTTCTTCGGGTCTGGGATACAGGGGCGGTGTCACTGAGTGATGAAGAGATGCACCAGTGTGCCTGTTTAGTATTTCACCCCCGGCTGAAGCAGATAGTGAACAATTGTGACCATAAAGATCCCCATATCAATACATTGGTGGTATGGTTAGCCTCAGCCTTTCGGGCCACTTGGCGGATGCTACAGCAGTAGCAGAGGAGTGCAAATCCTGGAAACGATAGCTGAAGCAATCCAACAGCTAAGGAAATGGCCATATTAGCAACTATTTACTCATTAGAAATGATAAATGGGGAGTTGCATATTCAAAAGGAGCCAGACGGACAAATCTTTACTGGTAATATGAGGAATAAGTTAATTAAAAATACCCCACAATGGTGGAAAGGGCAGCTTATGGCTGCCTTGGCAGAATGTATTGGCCAACGATATGGGATGTAATGTCTACTTTAAACCAGCTGGCAGAGCTGGTAGAAGAGAAAGAGCAGAGGAAAGCCAGAAAGGCAAATACAGACAAGTTAAAAAGCACGGGTGGTGAAAAAGTAACAAGGAGACAGATGTTTCTAGATTTGCTAAGATGGGGGTAGAAGCTGCAAAAATAGATGGAATAACTACAGAAGAAATATACAAAAATGGAAACAGAAGCAGAAAGGAAGAGAATCAGATCTTTCAGGAAAACAAACCCCTGCAAAAGCCCAAACAGAAGTACCACTGAAGGAAGAAAGGGTGGAATCAGTTGTATCCTGACATCCCCACTGATGAGGAGCTAGCACAATGGCAGAGGGAGAGTTTACTGATGAAAGAGATTGGGGAGAAGGGTGGAGAACCCCAATGGAAAAATGGAAACAAATTGACTAGAAGCGGGTCCCCAGTAGCTAGAGCACAGTTAGAGCCATTACACCTGGGGACCGGCCTTCGATGCCTCTTACCATTTTTGGAGGAGGACCACAACACGTAATGGCTTTAGTAGATACTGGATCAGAAATAACTATTTTTTGCAGGCAACCCCGTAAATTCCGTGGACAGTCTGTGGAGATTGATGGATATGGGGGCAAAAGGCGATAGGTGTCAAAACCAAAGTAAAAATAGCCTTTGGGGATGGTATTCCTAGTGCCATTGTAGCAGTGATAGCTCCTGTACCAGAACACATTTTAGGAATAGATGTTCTAAAGGGTAGGACCTTAGAAACTACAGTAGGGCCATTTAGATTTGGAGTACGGCACTGTTCAGTCAATGCAGTCAAGGCTGTTGTTCTAGGTGATGCCAAGTAGGAACCTTTGCATATTCCACACCAAAGTGGTGACCAACATCAAACAATATCGTGTTCCAGGGGCCATTCAGAAATTACTGAAACAATCCAGGAATTACTTGTGTTGGCATACTCAGAACCAACTGTGAGCCATTTAATAGCCGGTGTGGCCTGTCAAAAACCTGATGGTTCCTGGCGTATGTAGATTATCGGGGCTTGAATAAGGTGGCTCCACCTTTAACTGCAGCAGTGCGGACATTGTTACCATTGTAGAGACTTTCTTCTTCTGCTGGGCAGTACCATGCAGTTTTGGACTTGGCAAATGCTTTCTTCTCCATACCTATAGCAGAAGAGAGTAGGGCTCAATTTGCATTTACCTGGGAGGGGAGGCAATATACCTTCCAGGTACTTCCACAAGGATATCTACACAGCCCAACCCTTTGCCATGGGCTGGTGGCCAGAGATCTGGCTAAGTTGCAGTTAAATAAAGTGACTGTATTCCATTACATTGATGACGTCCTGATTACAGGAGAAAAGCCGGATGTGGACATTGCATTGAAAACAGTGATCAAACACCTTCATTGCGGTCCCAAAAACAAAACAGCAGGCACAAGCCTTTTTGGGAGCAATGGGCTTTTGGAGAGCATTTGTACCACACCTTGGGCAAGTTTTACGACCTATTCATTATGTGACTAGAAAGAAATGTGACTTTCAGTGGGGTCCTAAACAGCAGATGGCCTTGGGGAGGCGAAAAAGCCTTGCAACAAAGTGTGGGACTGGGTCCAATAGACCCACAGCAACCTTTTATTTTGGAAGTGACTGTTGCTAATAATGTCATGTCCTGGGGATTGTGGCAAAAGAATGATGTGGGAAAAAAAGACCACTGGGATTTTGGTCTAAATCCCTGACCGAACACAGACTAGATACAGCCCTCTTGAACAGCATGTACTGGCTGTATATACTGCCTTGATTCATGTAGAGGGCTGACCAAACAACAGGCGGTGACAGTGAAAGTAGACTACTGATCAGGGGTGGTTCTGAGACGGTTGCTGCAACCAGTCAGGTCCTTGCTTTACTTAAGCGGACCTGATGGAGTGCAGCTTTCAGCTGACATCACATCTTACAGGAAGGCAGTTTTAATGTTCCCGCAAATTCTGCAATGCTGCCGTAATTACGAATCTGTGAGAACTGGAACCGGGCAAAGATGAAGGAGAAACCTGTGGCCACTTGTGTGCAAGTTGGCTGCACATTGTTAGTGAGGGCCCTTGTGTGCGGGGAGATAACTAGGGGCCCCATGCCAATGGTTTGTGGGTGTCTAACCCCGTCTATGTATATATATATATATATATATATATATATATATATATATATATAGGTCTACTTCACATCACCTAAAACCCATTTGACTGACTTTCATTTCACTGAGACCAAATCACCTAATTTGTCAAAATACTGAAAACTAATTTCACTGAATCTCATTTTACCGGCAACTTACAATGCTAAATTTCAAAAGACTAAACCGTAAACCTTAAACAAACATACTCAAAATATAAATAACAAACTCTTTCCAGAACTTAAAAACTACTTACATACTCTCTTAACAGAAACCGGACAATATAAAACCAAACTAAGTGGGGGACTACACCCCCACACCCCCCAATGTAGGAGGCTGTGCCCCCACACCCCCAACTATGTATACCAACTCCAGAATCACACTACAGTGGGGAAAAGGGCATATAACTTTTACTTGCCTTACAGTACTCTACACGTTGCCACTACTGCTGCGAACGCACAAAACATCTGCCATATTACTTTAGATACTTCCCATAAAAATGTAAAAAGACATACCCACATTTAAAAACACTATACTACCTTCTACATGACTATCGGTATTCTAACAGTCAGCATGTTAAGTTACAGAAATTCTTTTTATCACAAACAAGTCACAGATGAATGGAAACCCACATCATGTCTATTGCTTACAATTCAGTGAAATGAGATTCAGTCAAATGAGTTTTCAGTATTTTGAAAATTAGGTGATTTGGTCTCAGTGAAATGAAAGTCAGTCAAATGGGTTTTAGGTGATGTGAAGTAGACCCATATATATATATATATATATATATATATATATATATATATACCTCCTGGAAATAACATTCCCATCCTTGAACCAATCCTGTAATGGATCTCACTCTATATACCCTATGAGACAATTATCCTAGGGGATGTCAACATTGGCTAGAAAAACTAACAACCAAGTCTCCCACTCTTAGCATAAGCCTCCATGTCTTCAATCAACTAATTACAACATCCATTCGCGTAAACAAAAACAACAATAATAGCTCCATCCTGGACTAGATCCTTGTTTCTAACCCAAACCTTTACCATAACCCTAGCACTCTACCTGACTCCCTGATTAACTGTCTTCCTACTTATGTGCAAAGACATGCAAAGACACTCTCTTCAAATACCCAGAGCCCACTTGTAGAGATACTGCCACAATCTCTTCTGCTTTGATGCTGAAACCTTTAATAATAAGTTCTCATTAGTTAACTGGTTCAACCTCTGACACCTTCCCCTCAGTGATGCAGTTCAAGAATTCAACCATACTTTCCTTAATATACTTAACTCCCTAGCACCACTAAGGAAAATTAGGATTAAAGCTAATGTTGCCCCCTGCCTCACAAAATACACTCACTCCCTTATGAAACAAACAAAAAAATAACATTTGGAAACAATGGCTAAAAAACAAATCCACAATGCTACTCCAAAAATACAAAGAACTTAGAAACCTCACCAAAAAGCAAATCAACAAAGATATGAAAAAATTCTACTATGAGGCACAATTCTGCCAAACTGAAATCTAAGCCAATGCACAGAAGGTTAATTACAGATTAGAGGGAAGCAAAAAAGTTGCTATATAAAACTAAATGGAGTGAGGTGTTCAGTGGAAAAATTGCAGATGGAATGTGGAAAGTTTTGAAAGAGAAATTGTTTGAGTGCAAAAAGTCAAAAAAATGTTTAACATCAGGGTCTAGGCACGTAACATCAGGGAAGTATATTTCCATAAGAACAAGATACCTGATTAAGATGAGAGACAAAAAAATATAAGAAATGGAAGAGAAAACTGAAATAAATGAGCTGGATTAAGAACAGTGTTAGACAAGATCAAGAAAAATTTGAAGAAAATGTATATAAAGATATTGAGCATAATAGGAAACCTTTTTATAGATACATAAGATGTGGAAGGAGTAAAGATACACAAATTGATAAACTGTGTGCAGATTCTAAAATTTATTCTCAGACACAACAGATGAGATATATTTACAAAATCTTATACAAAACAGTTTGGCTCCACAAAAGGGGTGGTAAGTTGTCCTAGTGACATCTAAGTAACCCCAGATACTGGAATCAAATTAGATTATATTGAAAAAGAACTGTGCAAACTGGATCCAAACAAAGTGCAGTGAGGAGATGGAATAAGTAACAATGATTTGAGACCACTTAAGCAAGAACTTACCATGCCATCATCTTCTTTCGGCTGTTCCCATTAGGGGTCGCCACAGCAGATCATCTGTTTCCATTTTTTTCCTGTCCTCTGCATCTTGCTCTGTCACACCAACCACCTGCATGTCCTCTCTTACCACATCCATAAACCTTATCTTAGGCCTTCCTCTTTTCCTGTTACCTGGTAGCTTCATCCTTAGCATCTTTTTCCCAATATACTCAGTATCCCTCCTCAGCACATGTCCAAACCAATGTAATCTTGCCTCTCTGGCTTTGTCTCTAAACCTTCCAACCTGGGCTGACTCTCTAATATACTTATTCTTGATCCTGTCCACTCTCATCACACCCAGAGCAAATCTTAACATCTTTAACTCAGCCACATCCAGCTCTAACTCCTGCCTTTTTGTCAATGCCACTGTCTCCAACCCATATAACATAGCTGGTCTCACTACCCTCTTGTAGAACTTCCCTTTCACTCTTACTGGTATTCATCTATCACAAGTCACTCCTGACACTCTTCTCCACCCACTCCATCCTGCCTGTACTCTCTTCTTCACCTCTCTTCCACCCTCACTATTACTCTACTATTGATCCCAAGTATTTAAACTCATCCACCTTCACCACCTCTACTCCTTGCATCCTCACCATTCCTTTTTCCTCCCTCTCATTCACACACATATATTCTGCCTTAGTCCTGCTGACCTTCATTCCTCTTCTCTCTAGAGCATATCTCCATCTCTCCAGCATCTCCTCCACCTGTTCCCTACTCTCACTAAAGATCACAATGTCATCTGCAAACATCATAGTCCATGGGGACTCCTGTCTGATCTCGTCTGTCAACCTTACACTGCCATTACATCTATTATTCACTAGGTCGTATAAATATGGGGAGGTTCCTCAAGATTTGAGACATGCACTTATTAAACCTGTCTTTAAGGGAAAGGGGAGTAGGACAAACCAAGGATCATATAGACCCTTAAGTCTACTTTCATGTTGTGGAAAAATAATGGAGAAGGTAATACTGGATAAGTTATTGTCAGAACTGGATAGGTTGGGACTTGAAACCATATATCAGCATGCATATGTTGAAACTAGATCTATTACCACCTGTAACATGATGCTCTATAACAATATAATAACAGCTATGAATGAAAAATTGTGCTGTGATGTGATTTATATATATTTAACTTCAGCATTTGACAGGGTCATGCACAAAACACTGATCAATAAATTAGTACAACTAGGTATTGATGTACTGTTGATAAGATGGATAGCTGCATGGCTTACAAATAGGACATGACAAGTATCACACACCAACTGGACAGGTGAAACCCTTGGTTACAGTCAAGGTGTCTCACAGGGATCTGTACTAGGCCCTTACTTGTTAGATTGTATCTTTCAGACCTTACTTTTTCATCTGAGGTGTTCTACAGTCTATATGCTGACGACCTGAAATTGGGTAGCTGATTACAAGTGTTACAGATAAGGCATGCCTGCAAGATAATTTGACTAAATTGACCATTTGGGCACAGGAAAAGAATATGTTGATAAATACATAAAAAACTAAGCATATGGGATTTGGGAGACATAAACTGAAAGGTGAATATTTAATACAGCACACAGTGATTGAAACTTTAGACTCATTTAAGGACCTGGGTATATGGGTAGATTCAGCTATGAGTTTTTCTAATCATATCAACCAATTGGCTAATGATAGTTGTAGAACTATAGGTTGTATAAAAAGATTTATAAAGTCTAGGAAATCAAACATAATAAAATCATTGTTAGTTACATTAGACCCAAACTTGAGTATGGAATAACAATATGGAAACCCTATAGGAAAAAAGCATGAATAAATTGGAAAGAGTACAGTGGAAATATACTAAGGGCATCCATGGATGTGAAAATCAAAGTTATTATGAAAGACTGAAATATCTGAACTTGTACAGTGTCTCTTACAGATATTTAAGAGGAGATCTTATTCAGGTATATAAGGCATTTAAGGACAACTACATCTGGGAATGTTTGGGGTTATCAAAAAGTACTAGAGAATCATCAGATAATCTGTCTAGAAGATTCTATAAGAATGAGAAGTGTACTAACTGGTTCTCTGACAGAGTCACTGATGCTTGGAACAGACTACCAAACTACATTAAAGCAAGTACTAGTTTAGATATTTTTAAGAACAGCCTGGACATTTATTATGGAAACAAGTGTTTTGGCATATTGGCAAGCTAGAAGGGCTTTAATGCCCGTGCTTGAAACATTTGTATGTATGTATGTATGTATCCATCCACCACTCTAATCCAAAAAAAGTTCTGGCATAGCATGAATAAAATCCTCCACCCTGGGGTGCCTATTACCCCCTAACCCCTACTCCTCAAAAAGTGCCACACTACTTAATGTTTACTTCACTGAATCCATCCACAAACTAACCCACTCTGACCAAAATAATAATGCTCCCCACCTCTCCCACTTCTATCAAAACCACTCCCTTTTCTTTTAAACCAGTCCCTACTGCTTATATAAAATCTCTTCTACTTAAACTAAAATCTTGTTCTCCCTCTTCTAATAACCTACCTCCCTTCTTTCTTAAGTTCTCTGCCAGCTCTGCAGCCTACCCTATCTTGATACTTGTAAACAGATCAATCCAAGAATCTACTGTCCCTGACATTTGGAAATCTTTCTACACCATACCACTACACAAAAGAGGTAACTACACTGATCCTTCCCATTTTAGACCGATAGCCATACTCTCCTCACAGTCTAAAATCCACAAAAAATGCATACACAATCAGCTTCGCAAATACCAAACTCAGGAAAACCTCCTGACCCCCACTCAACATGGCTTTAGGCCAAATCATTGTACCTCCACTGCCCTTCTGTCTTTCACTCATATTGTTGCAGAGGTTAGAAACAAAAACCTACTTGTGTCATGTCTATTCCTAGACCTTTCAAAAGCCTTTGATACTGTTTCTCATTCTAAACTACTAACTAAACTATCTGAAGTCAACCTTTCCACCTCCACTATTCTCTGGTTGTCCGGCTACCTTACTAACAGATTATAGTCAGTTAGATGGCAAACCACCTGGTCCCCTTTTCTACCTATCCAGACTGGAGTCCCCCAAAGCTCTCTTCTAGGGCGTCTACTTTTCAATATCTTTACCAACAACCTCCACTCATCCTGCTCCACCTCCTCCCTTATACAATACACTGATGATTCTACTCTTATCTCCTTCTCTGATAGCATCATTCACCTTCATTCTATTACTCAAAGCTCATTTCTCACCTTCGGAAAAGGGCTAACTGATAGCCAACTCCTCCTTAACTCTAAAAAAATTAAACTCCTTCAATTCATTCATAAATCACTTTCCCATCATAAAACCACCTTCACCATCTCATCACTTGATAACACTGTTATTAAACCTGAACCAAACACTAAGCTCCTTGGCACTATAATTGATAACCAATTAAAATTCGACCTACATATTCAATAGTGTATTAAAAAGACAAATCAAACACTGGGAATTCTCGAGGGGGCGTGGTTTGGATGGAAGCCTGAGAGCAGCATAAAATCTCTGCTCTGCAGCTTTTCAACTTTCCTGACAAGATTTATTACTAAAAATCACCACAAATAATTTCAAATTAATAGTTCTATAAAGTAGAACTTGAAAGCTTTCTTTTGGTGTATTTTCATCTAAGAATCTCCAGGTTTTCCTGTCAAACTAACAAGAAGAAAGAAGGAGGGGAAAACTGCACTTAAAGAAAAGATGAGTCTTTTAAAAAATACACAGCAAGACAGCTCCCTGAAGAAAGAGATACACTCCATTCTGACAAATATCCAAGACCTAATAACAAAAATGGACAAACTAGATACAAAAGTGGATAAAATAAAAAAAGATTCCAATAAACAAATTGAAATACTGAGTGACATTCTAAAACAACAGAAAATACAAATTTCAGCAATAGAAGAATCTGTCTCGGATATTGACAGCAGACTCATAGACACAGAGAAAAATATGGAAACTCTCCTATTACAAAACAACAAACTCATCAATAAAGTAGATGATTTAGAAAACCGAACCAGAAGAAATAACATCAAGATATATGGTATACCAGAAGGAATGGAAGGAGACAATATGATTAATTTTTTGACAACATGGATCCCTAAAACACTAAATTTACCAGAGACTCTTTCTTTTGGCTTTGAAAGAGCCCATAGATCACTAACTACAATCCCATCAAACAATAAGAAGACATATCCTAAATCAATAATAGCAAAACTAATGTCTAGCCAGGACAAAGATCTGATCTTAAAATCAGCTTGGGCTCTCTCTCCTATAAAAATAAATGATCAGATAGTCAGATTTGACAACGACTACTCTACTACTGTTTTTACAAAAAGAAAAACTTTCATTCCTCTCATCAAATCTCTCAAGCAAGCTGGTATTGAGGCAGAATTAACATACCCTGCCAAAATTAGACTTTGCCTTCCTGAGGGGAAAAGAACCTTCGAAACTTTAGAAGAAGCAAACACTTTTATAAAGAAGAAGAATCTGGCAACTACAGAAGATCAAATGGATACTACTTCAACATTAAAGAGACAAGCAGCAACAAAGTCTGACCGGACTGTGAAAGACAAGAAGAAACTAAAAGACAAATGAACAAAATGTACTTTTTGCCTTTTTTGTCTCCTCTATCTTAAATCTTTTGAATAGTCAACTAACATTCTGATATCACAGATTGCTACAAAGATAAACAAGGTAAAATATGATCTTTATTTTCATTAATATCACTATTGCTATTTTAAATCAATAATATAGATATATGAAGTTACATAACTTCATCCATCACATTTAGTATAAGCTGCAAGGTACTTAAGGAATGCCTAGCTGTTATTCTTAATAACCTTTAGTAATTAAAATGTATCCATTACATTTAGCATAGGCTGCAAGGTACCTAAGAAATGCCTAGCTGTTATTCTTAATAACTTCCATGAATTAAACTACATCTTGGATAAAGTATATATTATTATTTTATTTATTTATTTATTTTCTCTATTAATACCTAAAAAGTAAACACACATAAAAAAAAGTTCATAAAATATAGCTAATGTGACATGTTGGGATTTACATAAGTGCAATGTCTCACTTGCAGTGTGGTTATAGTATTCTATGTCTTGATTTTATGAAAACTATAGAGCCTCCTAAAAGGCTCTGTTTATGTTGTTTAACAAAGTACTGGAGATGTGTTCATTTAGTGAAGCAAGCATGACATATTAGTTATAAATAACCTTTAAGATAGAGCTTATATTTTATGCCTGTTTTTAAACAGTATGGAAGTACATGTACTGAAACTGCCATTTTTCTACAGTGCATTAGATTTGCAACACAAATAAACTTGCAATATTTCGCGAACATTTTTTTAATAATTTGATACATGTTAAATATAATTCCCGCCTTGTTACCTAAATGGTTTTGAAATTAGAGTTTTTGAAAGCAGTTTGAGCCTTGTAATCCATCCATGAGCTTCATTTCTTCACAGAAACAACTGAGACGCCTAGCAGAAACTGAACAATTGACTTCTGAACCTGTAGTTCCTCTTTGAGACCAACGGACCAATTGGAATGCTGGAAAAATGGCAAAGTAACTCAAAACATAAAATGAGCTTTATTTCAATATACCCGACAAATAAAAATAACTATCTATATGTTTTACAAGGTTTATAATGCTGCTTGAATAAGAAGGTGCTTTTTTGTTGTCAGTGCAACAGTTCCAACGTAATGATCGCACTGCTGTTAATTTGTAGAGTGGTCCTCCTGATTTTGCCTCATACTGTCGTGCTGTTCCTTCTAAAATGCTTCATTTCCTGGTAAAGCACTACATTGCATTCAGGCAGTAATGCAAGATATACATAGTTATTATTGTTTAGAAAATAAAAGTTAACACAACACGTGTTATATTAACAGGAATTCAGATAGAGTGAGGTTTTAAAGCCATTATTTCTCGTCTTTACTGCTGATTGCTCAATAAAGAAGTTAAAAGCTTTGTTATGACTGAGCAGCCACTGTTGTATGTATAATCTATATATGAAGAATAATCAGGAAATAGACAGACAAAATTATTCTGTCTTCCTCTAAAAATGCTACACACATTCATAGTAATCTTTAGTCTGTAAAACTATCCTTTTGCTGCACTCATTGCTAAGAAAGCCATTCCACTAAAATAAAAACAAGTTGTGAAGTTCCCCCTTTTTGTGCAACAGAACTGCCACTAAATCTTGTGCTAGAATCAAGGGGTCTTGCTCGCAATAACTCATAAGCAATGGACTACCTAATCTACTCGCAGCATTCATCAGCAGTGCCAAACAGCAGTAGAAATAGATGTACAACATACAAGAAATAAATTGTCATAACATTTTGAAAATGTCATGACTTAATTGGACATTATTAAGTTAAGGTATTGTCCCTCTTACAAACGCACGCCTTGAAAAAGTAATACAAGATATTCCATTAGCTCATTGGGGGTGTTGTCCTGATAACAGAAGAGTACCAATAAAAATATAATAAAAAAGCAGTACAGCCACTTAATACAATACATGTTTTGAACATTGGTTATGTGCAGAGATGTTGCACAAATGCATTACATACTAAAGAAGTATTGGTTAAAACGTCAATGCTAAAATATTTCACCCTTAGTTTTTGTAAAAATGTTAAGGGATACTGTGTTATACTGTTGCCATAACTTGTTAACTTTATGATGTGATGAGTGTCATGTTAGTACCTTGCAAGACACATTATGAGAAAATATAGAGATTAACCAAATATTAAATGTTAAAATATTGTGGATGAAGGTCAGAAAATATATGTACTATTGCATACTCCTTTTCTTTTTTTTTATACTGTTTCCCCAACTTGACACCTCATGAAATATAACATTTGTAGTAACGTACTGAATTTTTCTTTTTTCTTAAATTTTATATGACCTAGTTTATTTAAACAAACTTCTGTTTTTTTGGGAGGGGAAATGAAGGTTATAATAGAATAAATACTTTATTTAATAGATAGTTTATGCACACACAAATTTAAAAGTTTGTTGTTCCCATTCTCTGAATGATTGATTGTAAGAATAGTAAGGTATTATATATTACTTACATTTAACCTTAATCAAAATATTAGTTCATATAGACTCTACAATATATAACCATATCTTCTTTTTGGTTATTAATGAAGCATGCAGTTGCAGTGACCCAATGTTATTGAATATGTGTCGGCAGACCTGTGGCTTGTATGTAACACATATTAAGCTAGGAACACTAGGTTCCATGAAGAAGGATGCTGTTGTAAATACTATTTTACCTTCTTTAGTTGTTACAGAAACTCAATCCATAACAAATTTTGTTATAACCTACAAGGTTAACCCCCTAGGAAATCATTATAGCTATTTTGAACTATTATACATTTTAAATGGTCTTAATGTATAATTGTCTATCATTGAATGTTAATGGGCTAAATAACCATATTAAAAGAGCAAGCATTAATAAATACCTTTCTTTACATAAGGCTGATATAGTATTTCTTCTGAAGACACATTTAATATCCCAAGACTTAAATACGCTAACACTAAAAGACTATAAAATATTGACTAGTTCCCAATTTAATTACAAAAGAAGAGGTGTACTAATTCTTTAGAAAAAGTCTAAGGCTTCCTGTAATTGTAAACTCATATATAGACAAAGAGGGTATGTTAACTTTAGCAGTAATTAAGCTTGAAAGGAAATACTATACACTCATAAACTCTTACTGGATCCCTGGAATTGGTACAAAGTCAGTAAATAAATACTTAGACATTATAACTTTACATTCTAGAGGAAAAATGATAGTCACAGGAGATTTTAATTGTATTCTTTCATCTGATGAAACTACGAGTTCTAAAACCTTCAAGACCTCCCCTGTAGCAAAACACCTACATAATTATATCAATACAAGAAATTTAAAAGACATATACCATATAAAACTTCCCCCTTCCCTAAAGTTCTCTCGCTATTCATATATGTTTGGGACACAAACTAATATAGATAAAGTCTTAGTGTCAAATTCTTTACAATCAAAAATAGATAATGTATTATTAATATCTTGTCCCCTTTCTGATCATAATGCCATTACTTTTAGTATAACTTTTCAAATTGAACCTTTGATACATTGCCAAAGAATACCAGCTTATATTACAAAAATAAAAAGCTATCAAGAATGGATGTTATCAGAAATTAATCAGTTTTTAGAAACAAATAACAATGGAGTAGTATCGGATACAATTCTATGGGACACCCTCAAAGTTGTATTATATGGAAAAGTTAAAATGTGGTATATGCAAAAAAGAAAGGAATGGGATAAAAGACTACAAGATATTCAAACTGAATTAGATAACTTAAAAGGTAATCTAACACCAAATGATAAGAAAGTCATAGATAATATAAATAAATTAAACAAAGAATATCAAAATGTATTGCAACACAAAATATCTATAAATCTAGAGAAAATTAAAGTATGTTCATACTCTATCAAGCCTAAAAGTCTACATAGAATTGCAGTACACTCAAAGTACTTGAAAGAAAGAAATCACATAAAAGAAATTACATATGCTGAAAATATGAGAAAATTAAAAGCTACAAATTTAAATTCCATACTACAAGGTTTCAAAAACATTATGAGAATATAAATACACTCAAACCAATAAATGAAAACATAAATCTAGACAAATTCCTATCTGATAATATTCTAAAGACCTTATCCCCTGGGAATATTGCTAGAATTGATAGACCTTTCACATTTACAGATCTAAAAAATCAAATAAACAACTTAAAAACTAATAAAGCACCATGGTTAGATGGTTTAATTCCTGAAATATACAAAATCCTTCCTGATAATACCTTAAAAATACTACTAAACACATTTTGGGAAATCAAAACTACTTATAATATCCCACCATCATGGAGATATTCATTAATCTCTCCCATAATTAAACCTGATAAAGATCCTACTTCCTGTTCCTCCTATAGGCACATCTCACTATTAAATATCGATTATAAGATTTTCATGAGCATAATATCAAACAGAATCAATTCCATTATACCTAGCCTAATAGAAGAAGATCAAATGGGTTTGATTAAACACAGAAAAGTCCAAGATAATATAAAAAGACTTCTGACTCTTATAGATTTAGCTAATAAAAATAAAACAAATTAACAATAATGAGTCTAGACATAAACAAAGTCTTTGATTCACTGAGTTGGTCCTATCTATTTAAAGCTTTACAACACTATAAATTTTCTCTAAATTTTATAAAATTAATTAGAAACCTTTATGAAGACTCTGTTTCTTTTGTAAAGATAGGGTCTTTCTTATCCCCCTCATTTAAACTTAAAAAAGGAACAAAACAAGGTTGCCCTCTTTCCCCTTTAATTTTCACTCCAGCTGTAGAACCACTAGCCAACTATATTAGAAATAATGTTCACATTAAAGGCTATAATTTAAATAGTAACATATTTCCAAAGATTCAGCTATTTGCGGATGATTTGTTACTAACTAGTGGAGACATTGATACATCTTTAGATCAGCTACTTAACACTTTAGATTTATTTGAAGGTTTATCTGGACTAAAATTTAATCATAACAAGACACAGACTTTGTTAATAAATAAAAAAATGACTATGAAAATGAAAAGTTATAAATGCTTTAACTGGAACAATACACAAATTAAATACCTGGGTGTTCAAATTAATTCCACTCTTAGAATACAATTACTACAACATATAATATCTTAACAAATCTAATTATTAATCTCACATATAATTGGAACAAACTTTATTTTACTTTTGAGGACAGACTGATTCTAATTAAAATGATAGTGTTACCTAAAATTCTTTATATAAGTCAGTCTTTAATCATCCCCCCAACCAAGAAAATATTTAAAAAAAATTTATAATAACTTACTAAAATTTCTGTGGTATCCTCAAAAACCCAGAATATTTTTACAAAGACATGTGGCAAGTTGGGAAGAAGGAGGTATTAGTTTTCCTAATATTGAATATTATGTAAATGTTTCTATTTTAAATATTGCTTCTATTTTTAATATAATGCTTTTATGGTTAAACCCCTCATATAATTCATATTGGAAACTATTACATGAAAAAATTTTATTAAACAATAATAGAACGTTAATTTAACCTCTAACTACAATACACCAAAATACCTTTATTTGGTTTTAAAAGTATACATACAAGACAAGCAGAAGTTAAAATCTTGCTCCTTTATCAGTCTAATAATAGCAAATTTCATGAAAATCACCCAATCTAACCAGTCAATTAAAAGCTTATTAATATTAACTTTTCCTATTGCTTATACTAATGAATGTTTAATATCTTTTGATAAAAATAAAATGCTTGAATTTAAAAATAATGACTTAATATACTGGAACCAATTCTTATCCACTAATGGAATTTATTCAGCTAACCATCTAATTACTAGATACAGCCTACATAATAATAACTGGATAGACATACAAACCTGCAGAGAATTTATATATAACAAAACTATATTTTCCTTACAAACCCATGGAAGCAACATAAATAAAACACTAGAACATTTGACTAATATAATTGATGGTTCTTTGAAAGGCACCTCATTTATATCCCTAATATATAAAGTCATTAGATCTGATAATAATTCCACAAATGCTTCTTTTTGGGAATACTCCACCAAAATAAATAATGGAGAATTTACTACTAAAAACAAGAAATTACTTATAAAATCAGTACAAAAAACAATGATTTCTCCTTACTGGAAAAAAATGCATATGGAAATTCCTCCACAGAAGTTATTATACACCTCAAAGAATTGCAAATATGTACAAAACAACTGATATGAAATGTTGGAAGTGTAAAGCTACAGAAGCTGACTGGTTTCATATGATTGTTGCATGTAATATGTTATCCCAATTTTGGAAGGAATTTGAATGTTTCTGTAAGGCCTTATGGAATGATAATTGTGAAATTTCAAGTTCACTCATTTTATTTAATGTACCAGTACCAGAAATCGTACCTAGATCTCAAACACACCTTCTTTGGTCAATACTTGCAGTCGCAAGAAAGGTTGTGACAAAAAATTGGAAAACTAACTTTCCTATATCTTTCAGAAATTAATTTATTTATTTAGCCAGGACCTTATGTGAAAAAGAAATATCTAGTTTAAAAATGAATACAAAGAATTTAACACACAAATTAATTGCTTGGGAAAAGTTACAATCATTGCTAAAAAAGTATTAGATGATTTCCTGAATGTATATATAAGTATCTCATTGTTATGGACTTTGTAAATAATTTGTTTCCGTTTTGAGTGTAAATATGTTATTACTGTTATTATTCTTGTTATAAAAAAAAATAAAAAACATTTTTGAAAAAAAAAACACTCTGGCACAAGCATTCCTTCTTCCCTGCCATCTCTATGCTTTTCCTATATTTACTCACATACAAGCCACCTTATTAACCAAACTTGAACTAACATATAACAAAATAGCTAGGTTTGCCAGCAACCAACCATACAAATCTCACCACTACCTTGCTCTAAAACAGCACCAGTGGCTTGAATTCCCCCCAACTACTGCTCCTATCCCAGCTTCATATCACTTACTCATTAATTAATAAACCTTCAGCCTGTCCTTCTCTCTCTCCTGTCTAGTATCCGTCTATACTCCTACTCGTATTCTCCGTAGCTCTGATCAACTCCTTCTTGACATATACAAATCTAATAAGAACACAAACAAACTACTTTACAAAGCCATAGTGTTCCAAGCCTGGAAAAAACTCCCTCCTAAATATCTGAAATATCAATTACACTAACAGCTTCAGAAAAGAACCAAAAACCTACCTTGCAAACTCAAGCTCCTGCCCATGCCGGGACCCTACCTAATCCCCATCCCACTCTCCCGCCTCTTCCCTAGAATGTATATTTCTTAAACACATAGCTTGAATAAACCACACCAGCCCAACAAGAAGCTACCAGCTGCTCATGGTACATACATACATTCTATGTAAACAGTAACACTCCTTTGCTATTATGCCTATCAAGATTGTTTTACTTTAATACGGGGGGATACTAATGCGGATACTAACTTGTTTGCTCTAGTCATACATAGAAATTTTTCATCTTCTGCTACTTAGGTCCATCACATTTCCTTATAACCTGCCATTTTGTCTTGTACAAACCTTTCCATGTAATTGTTACTTTTTGTTTTAATACAGCTTTGAATTTATGTAAATTGCATTATATATATTGGAGTTTTTCTCTTTGGGTCTCCACTGAAAATGGGCCTTTGTCTCAGTTGGACTAACCTGGCTAACAAATGACAAACAAACAAATAAATACATAAATATGAAATACAAGACTTTTTGATCAGAGGCTTCATACCTTGGCAATAACCACCCTTAGGTTCTACCACCTTTTTCAAGTAGGATAAGACCTGTAAGTGTCGGAGTGCACTTTAGGGGTACCCATCCAATGGACTGATCTGTTTTCCATGGACTAACACTATATAACATGTAAGGTAATCTAGTAATTTCTGACTATACAAACACAATCCCCCAGATTTACTATTCCCACATGCAGGACTAGCTTAGTCCTGCATGGAGACGGCCATTTAGGAGCAGGAAGGCAGTGCTCCATGCATAGTAATGAGGCACGCTGCCTGAGCTCCTAGGCTTACATGGAGCATGTAAGAGTGCAGGGGGCATGTCTGAGAGCAGAGCTGTTAGAATATACACGCCCCCACAATAAAGAATAGCAGAAAGGGGTATGAAATGAGCGGGACCGCTCATAGGTGACCCCATATCTCCACCAACAGTCCCCCTTGTGTACAACAGCAACAATATGCATAAATAAAATGAAGAAACCCTTTATTTTTTTTTTTAATTCTGATTAAAGCTAACCGTAGGTGTACGGGTGTGCCCATCACTTAGCTATGGTTAATGCAGCTTAAATGGTGGAAGAGGATAACAAGGAAGATATATGCAAATGAAGCAGAATAGCAATAGTGTAGTGGGCAGAGCATTCGCTTTACGAGCAGGCATTCCTGGTTCTAGTCCCACTGCAGCAGATTCCATTTTCCATGGCAAAGCACATTATGAGTAATATTTATGTTGCATAACCCACTAAATAACATATTTTCATGAACTGGAGCACTGCATTAAATGCACATGTGAGGTGTCAGTGTCATAATGAATAAGGCACTAGTAAGCAGGTTTAAGCACAAATAAGCAGTAGTAAGCATAAGTAAGCACTAGTAAGCGGGCTTAAGCCCATTTGTGCAGTGGTAAGCAATGCCTACACTGGTTAAGCAATTCTAAAGCTAACTCTCTGTAAACAGGTGTAACGGCAGGTAAACAGTGCCGACTGTCGTGCAAACTCACTTACAACTGCTCAAAAGTGCCTTAATCACTCTATATCCAATGGCCCTTTTTCTGCCCATCAACAAAATAAACAGCCATGCAGGTCTCGAACCCAGGACCCTATACACCATAGTCACAGTAGTTAACCACCAAGCCATCACAGAAGCACAGAAGAATGAGGTATCAGCAAACAAGTCCTCACCATAGTAAAACCAAACTGAACCTGTGAAAGGAATCAGTATGCAGTCATATGTTCCATAACCCAATAAATAACATAAAGATGTGAACTGGAGTACAGCAGTAAGCCCAGAAGTGAGGTGCAATTGTAATAAGAATGTTGAAGTCCCCAATAAAACACAAGGACCCCGTAGAGTGTACATACACATTAATCATGGATACCAGGCAAATATATAAGATGTAATGAATAAGAAATCAATGCCAAAAAGGAAATATAATGCAAAGTCTAATGTAAGCAATGCTAAGCATTGCACAGGTCAGCATAGGAGGTGTAAGCAATGTGTAGACCAGCTAACTAATTGTGGCCAGTGATATACCACTTTAAACAATGCCAGCCTTAGTTAAGCAGGTTGGCCCATAGCTTAGCCTTTTCAAAACTGGCCAGTCATGGAAAAATGTGGGAATTCGACCCTACTTAAACCCAAGAGGTGGGAATACATCTCATAACTGGTTGTAGCTTCCCTTTGCAGGCACTATGGCAGTAAGGGGAGAAGGTGTGCTCTTTCAGGCACAACACTGGTGCATCCACGAGTCCAAGGTCATGGCAGGACTCCTTATCAAAGATCATGATCAGAGACTGCTGCAGGGCCAGTACCAGGGCTCCCAATATAAGGCGGAGGCCTGGGACCATCTCACCCATGGCCTCACCAGTGCCACTGGCATACCCCAAACTGGTAAGCAGGTCAGGCACCAGTATGCCGACCTGAAGTGGCATAAGGGGGACCTCTTGGAGGAGTGGCTCCAAGAGGCTAGAGCAGCAGGGGATGTTCCAGCTGTGTGTATCACCCCAGTATGTGTGTAATAATTGCCAGCTGAGGTATATCATGGATAGGTATGGCTAAATATTCCTCTTATGTCCCCCACAGCTGCAAAGGAGTGAGCCGCGAACCAGGAGGCCTACATCAGTCACCTGACGAAGTTGTGATGCGAGGCAGGTCAGTAATACTCATGCATTTACTGTCATAGGAAATAAAAATAAAAGCAGTAGTAAATGAATTGCCTGTATAAAACCTGTATTGCTCATGGCAAGTACTGCATACACTAGAGAATATGGCAGGAAGAGTCTCATAGTGTTTGCATGTCAATAAAAGTGTAATAGCCTAACAAAACAGGTCTAACTGCTAGACTACATGTGTATATCCTGGTATCTTACGGTAATGTAGATTTGCAATCATGTAATAGTACTGTTGTATTAAGTACTGTTACCCACACCATGCACCATAAATTGAATGTGTAGGAATGCCTATATATGACAGGTATAATCCCACAACTGAGAGACACATAAACAGTAAACAGGGAAAATGCAGACAACAAAAACTGAATAGCACATGCAACTGAGATGTGAACTGTAGTTTTTTTAGCACACACAGCCACGGTACGAATCCTTCCAGTGGTAGCTGTCTGCATACAGAATCATACCCCACAACTGTGCAGATATGTCCAGAATGTCTATTAAAGTGGCCCATGTCTGTTGCCTATTGACCTGTCCCCCTGGGAAATCAATGGGATGATCCCAGACGTATAGGCAGCAAACAGGCAATGCAACTGATTAATATATAGCTATGAGAATAAAGCTGGCACACTAGCAACTCCCCAATACCTTAGGTCACTAAGAAGCCATGTATGTCCCATTTACACCCCAACTTGTCAAGCTGTGGTCAGAGTGTGTACAGTAACAGAGTGAGATGTATGTGCATAATAGTAATGTGGAATCTGGTACTGTGCATGGGAACATTCCGGTAGTGCTAATAAACAATCCTCCCACAGGTCTGTCAGATACCAACACTGTGCCCAGAAATACAAGAATGATATGCAGTTAGTCTGAATAATGAGGTATTACACATCACTGTTACCCACACTGTCCTACAACATATAACTGTCTAGGAAATCTGTATAACAGTGTTATAATACAGGGTCAGAATGCAAAAGCATGGGGGATTAATAAGACAGAAAGCAGATAGGAGATATACAGCAATATCTATATAGCAGACACAACTGTGATGGACAGTGTTTAAGTTGTAGCAGACACAGCCGTGGTCTGAATCCTGGGAGTGGAATAAGGCTGCATACAGAATCATACCCCACAACTGTACAGATGAGGCCAGAATGTCCAGTGTATGGGCCCATATCTGCTGCCTGTCCCCCTGTCCCCCTGGCAAGTCTGTGGGATGATCCCAGATGTTTAGCCAGCAAACAGGGAATACAAGTGATTGTTGAACATCTATGAGAACACACCTGTCACTGTAGCAACCCCTGAAACTGTTAGGAGAGTAATATTTCAAGTATGTCTATCTACACTCCCATGTTGTCAAGCTGTGACCAGAGTGTGTAGAGTAACAGAGTGAGATGTATGTTCATAATACTAATGAATAATATGGAACCTTGTGTGGCAACAGTCAGGTAGTGCTAACAAACATTGCTCCCACAGGTATGTTGAATACAAACACTGTGCTGAGAAATACAGACCATTATAACCTGTACAGGTACTGTTCACACTGGTTTTGTAGGGAATTGTGAGTGTTGCAGTTTCTCTGAATAATAAAGTATCACTGATCACTGTCACCCACACTGTGCTACATAATATAACTGTGTAGGAAAGCATGTATATGTGTGTGTCAGGTCACTAAAGGTGGAAGAGGGCAATATTTTAGATATGTCCCGCCACATCAGCATGTTGTCAACACATGACCAGAGTCTGTGCATAAAGAGTTGGATAGTTATGTGCACAACATCAACCCAGAATCTGGGAGTATGTGTAGAAACAGTTAGCTAGTGTTAACAAACATTCCCTCCACAGGTATACCAGGTAAGAGGTGTATACTGCAGGAAAAACTGGTTCATGTGTAACGATGACTATAGCCATATCACTGTCCAAACTAAGGCTATAGGGTAGTGTAGTAAGACTTGTAAGGTACAGATAACAGCATTGACTAGGAAAGTAATGTGGACTACAGGAATATAGTAGTTGTTAATTGGCATATTTCTCTCCCTCCCACCATATCTCCAAGGATAGTCAACATACCCACCCCAACTGGTATGTACTGACACCTATGTTCTGATAATGTCCAATTGTTTGATAAATATTTTAATGGTCCCATGCATGTGCTATATTGAATTATTCCAACATTGGTGGCATGGTGCCATCAATGTACCTGCATGCTGTTGTTATTACCACTGTGGTCCCATATATGCATGTGTTCTGTTTGCTATGCAACTGTTCCGTATTTGGTGTCTGGGTTAATGGGAATATTTATGCATGCTGTTATACCTATGATGATGAAATCTAAACACTATAGCACGCTTGGGAAGGCCAGTCCCAGCGGACCCACCTGTCCCACCTCAGCTGGCTGTGGCACCAGGCACCAGCATGTCTGGTACTCAACCCTGGACCTCACTGTCCATTGGTCCTGCACCACCTTCAGGTGAAACTGCCTCAGGGGATGGGGCTCGCCCCCCCCCCCGGGAGTGGGCGTAGACAGGCACCTGTCTCCAGTAGCCAGGTCGGGGTCATGGTGCGTAGAATGATCAACCAGCAGTTTGATGATCTTCTACGCCAGCTCGAGGGCCACGTGTCACAATTAGTGAGTCAGCCTGGCTCTGTGACTCAGCCCCCAGCACAGCCACTTTCGGAGCTGTGAAGGTGCAGTGGTGACTGCCCATGGGTGCCAACCTCAGTCCCACTGTTTCCACTAGGGGGCTTGTGGTCTTCCAATTTCCAAAAACCCTTCCCCATCAAGGTGTTTACCCCCCACGTGTCATATACTGCCCTTGTATGTGTCTTGTTTGTCTTGTGTGTTAACCTATCCAACCTACCTCCCCAAATATACCTACTACCCCTCCCCAACATCCCACTCTCACTTAAAAAAAAAAAGGGCAATCTGTTCCCACAAAAAAATCTTGCCCCATACATAGCTGTCCATTTCGCACACATGTCCACTGGACACATGTAATCAGGTCTAATTGGCATCACAACATATTATTGTTATCCTCACCCCCTCCCAGGGGTTTGAGTGTCCAAATCATCCTCCAAATTCAGTATATATGCACAGCTGTTGCTGTAGAACAAATGGGCAGCTATGGACCTTCCCTGCACCCTTCCTGAACATCCCTGGCTATTTTCCCTACTGTCTTTCCTTCTTTATGACCCATTTTTCACCACTTTCCTATCAACCCCTTTTTCTTTTCTTTTAAAGAAATTAGCAGGAGTAAGCACTTTTAAGCAGCAGTAAGTGGGTTTAAGCCTGTTTGCATGGGGGTAAGCTATGCCTACACAGGTTAAGCAATTTAGAAGCTAACTGAATATGGGAAACTGTAACTGGAAGTTAGCAGTGCTTACCGCTGTGCAAACCCACTTACAACTGCTTTAAAGTACTTTAATCACTCTGCATCCAACTGCCCATGTTCTGACCAGCAACAAAATAAACAGCCTCTGAAAGGCTCAAGCCAAGGACTCTGCATGTTTCTATATTAGAACACCAAACATTCAAAATGTTGAGTGTTCTAATATCGAACCCTAGCAATCGAAAATACAAAACACGAACATTCGGAACAGCAAATTTTTTCCAAGGGAAAAAATTCACTGTTCCAAAGCACATACACACAACACAAGCACACCAAACAAACAGCAATCCACACACATACACCTAAACTCTTACACCTAACCCTGACACTACACTATACATACACCACTAACTATCCACTTACCTTAACTCAAACCCTAACCCTAAGGTCCATCACTATCGCACAGTCACCTCACCCACGCCCTAACTCTAACTCACCTAACCCGCCCTAACCCACACGTCCACACAATCGCACACTTACCTGACCCGTGCCCTAACCCTAACTCACCTAACCCGCCCTAACCCACACGTCCACACAATCGCACACTTACCTGAACCCGACCCGTAACTTTCCACCAGAGAGCTGAAAATACTGAAGCAACAGAAACGGACAACCAAATTCTTTCCCTAGGAAAAGGGGTCGATATTAGAACACTCGACATTTCAAATATTCGGTGTTCTAATATAGACCCACTCTGCACTCTACAGCCACAGTGATAGACCACTAAGCTTTGTCAGATATACATAACCCTGATGTTTTCAAAAACATATCATCCAGCCCAGTCTTGAACACTACAGAGAATGTATTCCAACATTTAGCTGTATGTGTGTGTGTAAATATATTAATATCTCAACAGATACAACATATATATATATATATATATATATATATATATATATATATATATATATACACATATATATAAATATATATGAACATATATACATGCAAATGCCTACATCTATAGATATATATGTATACACCTATATGTCTAAATATACACAGCCAGTTACATATATGTAAGCAGATATATATCTATGTGGGTATATACGGACATAGTTGTATATATGTAACCAGATAAATATCTATATAGGTATATATGGACATACATCTGTAGATAACAATGGGAAAATAACTAAGACATATATGTCCACATGCACTGTTAATGGGGTTGAGAGGCTCCAAACAATATACGTCTTGTACAAATAGGTATACCCCCCACAGCCAAACATGTCCACCCTGCAATACACTACCAAGTGTTGCAGATCGCATAACCAGGACTTGACAAAACATGGGCATCCCTAGGATATATATACACAGACAGATATATGCAGATACAGATATACACACACACACACACACACACATATATATATATATATATATATATATATATATATATATATATATATACAGATATATATGTGACTACACATACACATGCAGTGATATGTACAGTAAGTTACATATGTAGTACGTGCACACAATATGGAACAGCCACTATTCCTACAGTTACCACCTTACCAACTGGAGACTGTATGAGCCACCCATAGAAATGACATTCATTGCCTGCAACATATACCCACAGAGATATCAAAGGATATAACACCACACACAGCTGTGCATAAATGGGAAAGCTTTATTTGTATACTGTTACAGTTGTATATGCCATGTCATATAGCTGTTTAGACACGGACATCGATATAACCTGAGAAATGCTACTGTGAAACAGTAATACTAATACAGTAGTTTGGAAAGGTTAACAAATGTTGTCCAGGCCAAGGCCATCAAGTAGTACAATAGTAAAGACAGACTGGTCCACAGGATACCAAACACTCAACGGTAAGTAATGTAGGTGTATAGTTCAGCAACCTCTATCTACACTCTGTAGACAATCCCTAGGGGGTAAAGACTTCAGTTGACACAATGGGATGTAACTGTTTCATAACAAGGCACAACTGATACCATCACAAGCACACTGACAAACAGAACAGTCAGTATGGCAGGTGGCATTGGGCCTGCATTTAACCAAGGTGGATTGTATAGTAATGTACATCCATATACCTTAAGGCAGCTCACCCCTGATGGTCTTCAGGACTTTGGGCTTTCAGGTTTTTGTAGTGCTCCCATATGCATATGTGTATATATAAATATATGTATACATAGATATACGTATATGTATATATAGATATATGTATATATAGCTATATATGTATGCACATCCTATGTGTACAGATATGCCTAGTTATGTTGGCATATATGTAGATATCAATAACTATATGTGCATTCATATTTATTCTGATATACCTACTACTGTCAAAATACATGTTGATATCCATACGTAATGTGCATATGTATCTCTGTATACGTGTAGACATATATAGCTCTGTATATGTATATATTTGGGTGTTTATTTGTATATCTATGTACATATACATATCCATCTATGTATGTCAATATGTATATCTGTATATCTGTATAGATATCTGGATAAGTATATGTACATATATCATCACCATATGTCCTGAACATGGAGTGTAGCCCTACCTCAGCCCCTGTAGACCCAACTTTGTTATGCAAGGGGATGTCAGATATGTATAGCAGGTATACTTGTAGAGTATTGTTGCTATTGTCATAGGGATTGTCTTCATAGACATGGTGTGTGTGAGAGGTCACATCTGCTTATAACATATGTGCCACTGGCTACTGACAGACATCCTAAGGACATCATAGTACAGTACCACTGCTAGCATGTAATGCTCCTGTGGACTACAGCAGAGATAATGGCCAATATATGTGGACAGTCTGACACACTCTGGACAGTCCAGCAGCAGTGCACCTGGCAAGTAACTGGACATTACATCTCACTAGGTAAGTACACTAAGCTGCTAGGCATGTAACATAACACTGTTCAGGCTACAGGCAGACCGGCTCAACACTGGCCTACATTTCCTATGGGGGAATGCACATGTACCTGCACATAGATAGCAGGCTCTACAGGCATGCCACAGCACAGTGTAACATACACCTGTGTGCACGTGCATCACCACAACCAATGTGAACACAGCCACAGCTACATATGGCATGCTAGCATATTATTACAGTATATGGACTATCTGTTCAACACCAACCTCATATGTGCCACACACACACACACACACACACTCACCCTACATATACTGGGCCGCTACACAGTGTAGTCCGCTGCCTGTCTGTGTTATGGGACATGTGCATGTATGGCCCTACATACATGTAAGCCAATAGGGTTACATACAGTGGAGCAGCATGTAACATCAGATAGAACAGGACCAAGAACAATGACATCTACCACAGTCTGTAAACAGGCCAAGGTACATATTAACATTACACACACTGCCAACAATCACCATAAGTACACAGACCTCAGTACTGTACACACAACCACAGAATGTCCAGGTAAAGTCATCAAATATAACCCCTACTATACATTACATGTGTAGCAGTCTGATATCTCACTAGCTTGTTATCAGATATGATGTCAGTAATTATGGTGCACAGTACATATGCACCCCTTACTGCATGACATATGTACAAAGGTCATCAGGGTTGCGGCTGGAGGCACATACACAGGGCCAATATTGACATGTTGCTGTGATACCCTCATACATTTACTGTTGTAACAGGGTTTGTTGCACCATATGTCCTATGTGGGATATGAAGTCAGTAACTCTCACGGCTGTCATCATCTACAGACTGCAACCCTCACACTACCTTCTGCAGTTCACAGATAGGTGCTCTGTGGGTAACACCTGAAACAAAAGGCACCGCACACTGGCCAGTCTGCAGATGGCCCTACAGCTGGGGGTTTCGTCATAAACAGCACTGACATGACAGGTATGTAAACATGTAGGACAGCCATAACCACACACACCCTGTTATACCAACATTACTCCAAATGCAGTATAGAAGCACTTACAGTCTGTAGTCAGGTCAAGCACATTCTCTTCTTGTGTGTTGGCCTGTTTCCACAGTATATGTTGTTAGAGGTAAACCCTAATCCATCTGAGATGCTGTTTGCCAAACAACAGATCGAATTCCTCCTCACGGTGAATGAAAGGCCCAATACCAACATGATGTTCCTAGATATTGGTGTGTGTTTCCATGCAATTGGCTATGGGAATGTTACCACAGCTGTTCTACATGCAATCAGCTAGGGGAGGGTTGCAATTCATGCAGAGACCATCAGCTGATCCTGAGCATCACTTAAAATACACATGCTGCTGCCTAAGCAAAGCAGGTGTAAGTCTCCACAGCCACCAGAGAGGGAGTAAGAGAGGAAGACAGAGGCACAGAAAAGTCAAGGAGGGGTGGGAGAGTAAAACTTATGCATGTTTGTGTCACACACCTACCAGTACAGGGTATCAAACCTCTGATGACTATGTAGTGCTATGACATGTACATGCAGTTATTGAATGTGCCACATAGGTTACATGTTGGGGAGCCCTCAGAACATATATGCGATGGTGAGTGACATCTGCAACAGGGATATGGTAGCTATGTGGTAGGTGTAGTATACATGCCCACCCGCATGAACAGGTGTCAGTGTCAACACAGCCACACTCTCACAGGGATGCACACACATTGCCACACTTGGCAGGGCCAGGAATACAACTCATCACTAGCAGGATTGCCACAACACAGTAATGTGCAGGTATCACATGCACCACAGGGGTCATATGGAGGTTATATGTGCAAAGGGTATCTGTGTCTGACATCAGACAGCATACTTCAGTATGCCAGTGGGGGTTGTAGTGAGTGTGAATGTGATCATATACATCATACACCCCACATACAGACATGGGTGCCAGTACTGACATGCATGTGCGCACTGCTTCACAGGTGTGTTGTGGTTGATGGTGCCAGACAGCTATACAAGGCTAGGTGATGCGTATACCTTGGCATCAGGCCACATGACAATGCTCTGCATTGTGGCTCAGGAGTGTAGTGTCTGGAATTGTCCACACAGGTGGGTATTGTAGTCACCATCCAGTCACCTGGGTGACTACTGCATGTGGCCAACACTGTGTATTGCTTGCCATGTATGTGTTCCTTTGTCCATGATATGGATAGTGTCTGGGATGTGCACACCTCCCACATGCATGTACAGTGACATGTGGAACTGTACCTGGGGTGGCTGGCCCATGTTGCGTACAAAGATCGTTATCATCAGATGTGCCAGTCCTGGCCTCATGTGGCGGGAACTGTTCATGGATAGCAGGTTGGCCCTGCACCTACATTGATAGCTTGATACTGGTATTCTCTGGTGTCAGTGGCATCTGTCCATATAGTGCTTGTGTTTCAGACATGTTATGTCCTTTATGGGTCACTTTTGATGGCACCACAGGTGTTGCAGGTGTCCAGTGAGGAACATGGGGGAGGTGCACTGTACATGCCTATTGGACATTTGGACAGGGTGTCATGCCCTCTGTAGCCCACTGTAATCCCACCATGGTTACTATCAGTGGGCAATATGCAGGGTACTACCAACATAGTGGCTGTTCAGCTGTTGCCTAGGCAAGTGTGTGTGTGTGTGTGTGTGTGTGTGTGTGTGTGTGTGTGTGTGTGTGTGTGTGTGTGTGTGTGTGTGTGTGTGTGTGTGTGTATGAGACATAGGTTGAGAGCGTACCCTAGGTAATACAAGGGTTGCTAACGTTGTTCAGCAAGCATTGATGTCACATTTAAGGGTATGGATTTGCACCCCAGCTTCTTGGCTATTTCACATCTGTTAACCCTGTATGGTGACATTGTGATATATATATGTGGCCCACCATATAAGAAGTTTGCAAAACCTGCTCTACATTGAGTCCAGTTGTTACACACTCACACAATATGAATTACAAACACAGGCACACACACAGACACACACACACACACACACACACACACACACACACACACACACACACACACACACACACACACACACACACCTGTCATGTCTGGGATTAGAACTCCTACCTAACTAGTATACTACACTATAGCACTGCACCATTATAGGATGCTCCACAGAGATTACTGGAGTTCTCTTTCCCCAAAGGTGTATTTCACAGTGAATGACATCAGCAGGGATGCCAAAGTAGGGAATTTGAATTGTAGTGAGTGTGACTAGCCTAAAATGCATTGCTCCCTACACAAACATAGAAACACACACAATTGCCAAGTGTGGGAGTAGAACTCCTACCTAACTATTCTATCACGCTATAGTGGTACACAGTTATAGGACATGCTATGGAGATTGCTGGGCTACAACCTTCCCATAGGTGTATTTCTAGGTGGATGACATCAGCAGCCTTGCCAAAGTAGAGCATTCAGATTGTAGGGAGTGTGACTACCTTAAAAAGCATTGCTCTTTGCACAGACAGAGTCAGACACACACACACACACACACACATGCACACACACACACACACACACACACACACACACACACACACACACACACACACACACACACACACACACACACTTGCCAAGTCTGGGATTAGAACTCCTACCTAACTAATTTATCACACTACAGCAGTACGCAGTTATAGGATGCACTATGGAGATTACTGGGCTACAACCTTTCCAGAGATGTATTTCTATGTGGATGACATCAGCAGCCTTGCCAAAGTAGCGCATTTGAGTTGTAGGGAGTGTGACTACCCTAAAAAGCATTGCTCTCTACACAGAGACAGACAGACAGATGCACACACACTTGCCAAGTCGGGGATTAGAACTCCTACCTAACTTATCACACTACAGCGGTATGCAGTTATAGGATGTGCTACAGAGATTACTGGGCTACAACCTTCCCAGAGATGTATTTCTAGGTTGATGACATCAGTAGCCTTGTCAAAGTAGAGCATTTGAGTTGTAGGGAGTGTGACTACCATAAAAAGCATTGCTTTCCACACAGACAGACATACACACATACAAACACACACTCGCACACACAGTTGCATGTCTGAGATTGGAACTCCTACCTAACTAGTTTATCACACTACAGCAGTACACAGTTATGGGACACATCACTGAGATTATAGGGCTACAACTCTCCCAAAGGTGTATTTCACAGTGGATGACCTCAGCAGGCTTGTCATAGTAGGGCTATGGAGAGGGCTGTATGTGTGCATGGGCCATAACCCATTCATCTAGAGGTTGACACACCACATGTGGGCACACAGGGTCATATTTCAGAGGTACGTGTATACAGCTGCTTGATGACTACTTCCTTGTACAGTCATGTTGCAAAGCTAGTACATGCACCACATAGTCTGTAATGCTGACAGATACTGGTGGCTAGTATCTACAGTGAGTGACATCTGAACCTCATGTGGTTGTGGCCCTTTGGCTGTGTGCTGGGTGGGACAAGCCTGGATGGCTCCTTGTCACAGTCACCCTCTTCCACACATCTGTGTACATCGACCTTTGGCTTATTATAGTGTGTTGTCTTTAGATATATGCCTTTATTCCTATCCACTGTGTGTGCAAAGCATGTGTGATGCATACCGAGGAGTGTCTGCACTAACATCTGCGACTGCCAGATATTTCTGGTCCACTGGTGTTTGCAGACATGGCCTTCATGTGTTTAAGTGTGTGAGCATGCCCAGTATGACCTTTCAGTATGTTGTTGACTGACATTGCCTTCATTTCTCTATCTTTCACTATGTTGTTGACTGACATTGCCTTCATTTCTCTAAGTGTGTGAGCATGCCTAGTATGTCTGTCTGTACTGAATGTGTGGATCAAGTCCAGGCAGTTTGTACTGCAGTGCCAACCATTGTGTTGTACACCTACAGGTAGCAGACTGTTTCTGCAGGATATCTGTTGATCATTTGGCATTGAGTGTTACTACATTTCAGCATAGGATGGGGGGGCACACCTGACCATTTCTACAGTTCTACACAGGATTGGGGGGCACATCTGACTGTTACTACATTTCTACGTAGGATGAGGGGGCACACCTGACACACATTTTCTATGACTGTACTGGTATGTCTGGTATTCCATTTCATTCTGTATTCTTACCTATCATGCTGACTAGAGGCATACCAGTGTACTACAAATCTTAGCTTTGATTTACCTACATATTAGTTTCTGACTTCCTACCCTTCAGAACTAACATCCCACTGCCTGAGTTGCTGTAGTCTGTGTAGGTCTGGGGGGGGGGGTTACCCATAGGCAGCATTCAGAGGTCATAGAATGGCCTTTGTTTGTGTTTGTTTACACCTGTCCTGCTGGCTGTGACTGTTGTTGGGTATGTTAACCCCCCTGACTGGCATGTGTGAGTCACTTACCTTGAGGGTGTCCCAGCATTGAGGGTGGTGCTGCAGGGCTGCCTATGTTGGGTGCACATAGTACACTCCCTACACATGGTTGAGTACAGGTAGTGTAATGTTTGGCATCCCTTTTACTGTATGTGAGAGTCAGAGAGAGGTTTTATTCCCTTGGTCCCACCTGTGTCAGTGTATGTGCTATGCTTGCCTCTTTGCCAAGACCAGGGCATACTGGGCACTCTTCCTTCTGCCTATTGGGGCAGGCTCAGGTTGTTCCTCCTCTGAATCACTCTGTGCCTGTGTAGGCTTTGGCAATGGTGGGGGACTGTGTGGCTCTGCCCCATGCTGTTCCTGCTGCAGCTGTTTCCGCAGGATCATATTGTGTAGCATGGCATATATGAGGACAATTTGGGTGCATGTAGCTGGTGAGTACTGCAAGGCTCCACCAGATGTGTCCAGGCACTGCAACCATGACTTGAGCATCCCAAATACATGCTCTACTATAATTCTGGTCTGTGCATGTGCCTCATTATGGAGATCTTGTTCGGGTGTGTGTGTATTTCTGATGGATGTCATCAGCCATGGCTGCAGTGTATATCCAGCATACCCTTCTAGGTGACCATGAGGGATGTCCCCATTGGCAAATCTCTGGTACAGTTGTGTAAGATGCCAGATATGGGAATCGTGATAGCTTCCAGGGCGGCCAGCACACACATTCATTATTATGCCCCGGGCATCGCACACAACCTGGCAGTTGATAGAGGGGAAGCCCTTGCGGTTGATGTAGACCCTATCCCGCTCATCAGGTGGTGCTTTGATGCATATGTGCATGCAGTCTATAGCACCCACTACCTCAGGGTATTCTGCTATTTGGTGGAACAGTTGCATATTGCTGGCCAACGCCTCATGGGTGTTGGGGAAATATACGTGTTCACCGACATGTGCTGACATGGCATCCAGGAACTGGAGGAGTACCCTGGATGCTGGTGCCTGTGAGATCCCCATCATATCCCCAGTTGGCCTTTGGAAGGTACCTGTAGCTAGTATTCTTAGGCCTACACATACCTTGGTATTCAATGGGATGGGTTCCCCTCTGTTAGTTCTGTGTGTGAGGCGTGGCCAGCACAGCTCAAAAATTTGCTGTAGGAGGTCCCTGTCCACCCTATAGTGCTCCAATATCTCCAGCTCATGTAGTCCCTGGTAGGTTACCCTAGGTCTGTACACTCTTCTCCATCTCCTCACTGTGGGTTGGTCGACATCATTCACATCCTCATCACCCTCAGCCTTTTCCACAAGTTGCTATATGATAGCTATTGCAGCCCATATCATTTTGCTGTTGTGAGTGTTAAACTTTTCTCGCTTGTTTACACCGGTGGTGTAGAGTGTGGGAAAAACCAGTGGGGAAGGTGTTTGCATAGTTTATAGTAGTGTTCTGGGTTGGGCTGGTCTGCTGCCTGTGTAATTGACTGATTCTGATACATTTCACCTGCCAGCTATGCTGGTTCTCCTTCATTAACTTCCTTCTGCTGCTTTCCCTTCCCATTGCCTTCCTGTTTAAGCCCGGGGGTGCCCCGTGCAAACAGAGTGCTCAAATGTGCGCAGTGCTGCTATTTCCTGGTTTAACTTTTTTTTCTTCCTTTAAAACCCGGTGTGCGGCACGCACACCCGCTTAGCCAATGTAAAGAGTGCTAGGCAGATTCAGACACACTCCCTAGCTTAGCTGTGCTAAGCTAGGAGCAAACCCGAGCCACAGGGCTCCAATCTGCTTACAGTATGCCTGACACACACCCCCATGATGTCAGCTAACTCCTAGGCTTGCACCAAGCTATTCCTACTCTTACACTGTTGGGACCTGACTAGCATGCTGGGGAAAACTGGGATTCACTGTCATTCCTCTCATTTGCATAGGATTGCCTGCTAATGCATAGTTACATGTCTCACACTGAGCCTCCCCCCTTAGTAACCACTAATCACTGACCATGTTGTCTTCTGCCTGCCATTGACTTGCATGGAAGAATAGCGATTTTAGTTAGAATGCCTACTTTAGGTTTATTTTGTTATTTTCCCCCGATCCCATTTGCACACCGCTGTCCTACGCTTAAACAGCCGAGATAGGCTAAAAATAAAAAAGTTGATTTTTTTTTTATTTTTTTGGCTGTTTGCAATGTCAATGGCCTTATACTCGCCCATTGGCATGGTTCCTAACTGATATGCAGCCTTTATTTGGAGCTGTCACAGCTCCGTTTTGGATTTTGCAGAAATGTACTCGGTTACTAACCGAGTACATTTCTACAGATTGCACTAGTCCTGCACGGCCGGTTGCAAGCTTCCTGGATCACAATTTCACCTCATTTGCATGGATTTCTCTTGCAAATGGGGTGATTTGCATACAGGGGCTTAGTCCATGCAGGACTAGTGCAGGAGCACTTGTGCACGCCCATGCAGGCTGTTCCTGGATCGCACGGCAGACATATTGCCTGCTAGAGCTCTTGCACTGATCCTGCATGCCGTGCAAGGCATAGAGAATCTGGGGGAATGAGTTTAGAAAGTCTTAAGTTTAAAAACTCCACTATCTGTGTGTGTTTGTGTGTGTGTGTGAGGGGTGAGGCAGACACAAAGAAAGTTATCCATCGTCTATGGTAAAGGTACATTTATATTCTTTCCTTAAGTGTTCCTGGAGTATTCTCCTGAAGTATAAATGTTGCTCAATGGTTTTCATATACTGCAGAAGGGTGCTCCATATAGCAGGATCAACATTAGAGAAAGGTTACTCTCCTGCTGAGACTGAAACCTGATCTAAATAAAGAGGATGTTTTCTAATTCACTGACCTTAGTGAACAGGGCAGGGACCTACAACACACCTTCTTAAAATGGCCACAGCATAATGATTTATAATTCAAAGAGTTAAAAATGAGTGTGTTTACTGTCACTGAGACCCAGTTTGCATTGTGAATGACTGTTGAGAAATGCTGCATGTTGCTTGATAAGAAATGAGCTAACATATTTTGCCAGTGGCTATGTGTAAGTTTCTGGCATTTTGAGAAGTATTCAGTGTTGTTATTGATAGGTAATAGTATAACCCTGGAATCACTGTATTGACTCAGGTAGTACTTCTGCCCCCCTACTGTTATTATGTAAAAGAAATTATATGAGGACTTTGTTTCAGAAACTGATTGTGGCAAGGATGATATTTTTTACACACTACTAGCCAGCTTAAATGTTTATTTTAATTGATGTTAATGAACAAACTGTTGTCTATTTGCTAGTTCCGTAGATGACTAAAGTCTCTTTACAAGTTGTCTTGTAACCTGTTGGAACAGACATCTAATCTAAGGACTATTAAGTCATCTGCACAGAGAGTGCAGCTGAGTCATTTCCAGGCCATTTATGAACTCATTGAGCAGCAGTGGCCTAGAACCAATCCATGGGGTACTCCTGCTTAGAATGAACATTTGGCATTAAAACTCTTTTCTGTCAGAGAGCTGTGAAAGGAAACATGTAAGGGTTCCTTAAGTAAAGCTCACATTTCCTAACATGTTTAGTAAGATGAAGTGGTTCACTGTTTCCATTGCCCTTTTCAGATCAATGAATATTGTCCTTGTAATATGCCTCTTTTTCATTGTTTATATATCTCTCAACTGCTATGATTTAGGCAAAGTACTATGATTTTGGCCCCCTGACTTAGCCTTGCTCCTCCTAGATTTATGATGTTCCTTATAAAATCAGACCTACTTATGGGAACATATCGCATTAAGTATATGGCGGTTGGTGCAGAGGTTAAGGTTGCAAGCTGTAGTTTCTGTAGTAAAGGGTTTGATTCCCTCAGCCCTCATTTGCCTCCTGTGTGACCTTGAACAAGTCACTTAACCAGATATTGTTCCTGGGTCACCCCTGAAAATGGACTTTGTGTCCAGTGGGCCTACCTGGCGAACAATTATTATTAAATGCATGAAGTAAGCCAATACAAAGATTCACTACAGCTAACTTTATAAAGTCTAGTATATAAAGATCTTTGATTATGAAAAAAATAAGAAAGTACTCCTCTTTCTGACCCTCTGCTATGATTTTAAAGGCCAGTACTATGATATTTAATTCTTAGAGTTTAGAAAGTATGATTGATTGATAAATGTGACTTGTAGCCATTTAACATAAGCATACTGTAACTTGGTCTAAAGCAATGCTGGCCACTGGATTTGGTCAGAGAGTTGAAAAGCTCTTTGTAGGGCCATTTTTGTAGGATCTGAGTCAGCGGACATATTTTGGTTATGGGCTTGGACAATGATTGATTTTTTTTTTTGGTGAGTTATTTGTGCACTTTCAGGTAAGATGGTGATATTACCTATTTAATTTTTTTTATAATGGTGCTATCTATTACCAGAGTTGACTTCACAAATTTACTTAGATTAGTGTTCAGTGCTTTGCGGGATGAAAACTGTTTAAGTTGCTGTAAATGTGTCCTCTGTTGTCTCCTGATCAAAGTGACTTTGACTGCATTGTGGCAATCCTACATGCATTTTTTTAATTTGCAGGAAATCTTGTAATTTGCTTGTGTTATTTAGATCTGATTTCCATTTGTGTCAGACTTGATCTGTTTGATTAAAACAAGCACTTATGTGAGGAATTTGTAGTATTTGTGGATTGTCAGTCCTGTAGGCGGCCTGTAATATCAGTAATCTTAAAATGGTAAGTTAGAGGTGACTTGTCTGTGCCATGTACATTTCAAGGGCAATGGATGCAAACACATGTGATGCACTCTGTGGCATACCATCTGGTGACTAATAAAACGTGGCACCCATTGTGACTACAGTGAAGTAGAGGTAAAGTAACTTGGGTTAAGGAACAGGTTTTGTCTTATTAATGCATGTGGTCTTATTAATGCATGTGTGAGTGTCTGTGTATGTGTGCATGTGCGTGTGTGTGTGTATGTGTGTGTGTGTGTGTGTGTGTGTGTGTGTGTGTGTGTGTGTGTGTGTGTGTGTGTGTGTGTGTGTCTTATTGTAATGACTACAAAGTAGAACCTAAGCCATGTATGCAGATCCTAGAAGAGCACCAATGCGCACACACACACACACACACACACACACACACACACACACACACACACACACACACACACACACACACATGGAGTTAATTTGGAAATGGGTGGATATTGGTGCTATTGTGATCCTGACTCTAATTTGCAAAGGACAAAGAATAATTGCAGGATATCATTCCCATGTCATGCCACTAGCTGGGTTCCTATTATAACTCTCATCTTATTTGTGCAAGAATTCTGGACAAAGCCAAGAATAATTAAGGCCCCAAATCAGAGAAAATTTTCCTTTTACTCTAATTCACTTAAAACGTTAATACAGAAATATGTTTTACACCAACATGCATTCTTGAGCAATAAGAAATATGAAACTCTAATGACTGATAGTAATGAATGACTATAACTTTCAGTGATTTACCAGAAAATGAACTATTTTGCAAAGCATAGGTCAAAAATATAGGGCAAAATCAGGGGCATTCTGCAAAACCAGAGACATCTGAGAAGTTTGCTTCCTTCTCCAATACTCACCATTACAGTGACCTAATTGCAGCATTCAAAGACTGTAGTTTGAAAGATGAACTGGATAATTTAGCTGGTCATATAATCTAGTGGGTGAGCTCATAATGCAATAACCAACACTAGGATTCTGCAGCCTTCATAAATAAATACATTTAAATAAAACAAAGTAGTGTCATGTGTACCTCATATTGCCTTCTTATCTTAAACAGTCATATGAATGCAGTCTTAGTGGTCATCAACATGGTAGGGATTTAACCCTTCTTTGTCAAAACTCTTAATCTTTTCTGTGAACTGTTCTAACCTATGAGAGAATCAGACATAATAGATAATGTGGCCTAACAGCCTGAAGGCACTGGTCAAGAAAACCTACACCTTAGCTAAATAGAAAGGCTAAACAAACTATACATGCTAAAACAACTTGGTTTTAGAATACATTCAAAACCTTAAATACGGAGTACAATTTGTTAGCCATGAACATGGGCAATAAACTTCTACTAAAAGCCAAAAATGGTTATATAAAACCATATCAAATCAGACTTTTAGGTAATCCCAAGGGGGTTCTGGAATGAAGTAATCAAACCACTAGACAGAACTAAGTCAACACAGGACTCCAAAATAAACCAAAATAAACATAATAGATATATAATTGTGCACTCCTGTCAGCTTCAGTAGCTTATTTGCTGTGCATTTAAATGATCCATTAGCTCACCTATCACTGTCATGCTTACAATTTGATTACCTAAAAGATTTTATCACTTGTTTCAGCCTTAAACCAAAACAAGTAACCATTCAAGAGGTCAGTATCTGGCAAGGAAAACAGCAAAATTATGTTCTGTCTCTGTCACCTGGTTCTTTTCCTGACATGTGTGAGGATCTCCAGTGCTTTAACTTTCTATAACCTTACCTCCCTTCTATTTTTCATATCAGAATTATTACAGAGCAGATACTATGCAGCTCATCACCTCTCTCAACTTGTATGGCCTTCTCAACAAACAGTAACATGGCTTGAAAAAGGGACACCATACCTTAACTGTCACTGACAAATCCTCCAGAATATAGATGAGGTTTAACTATCTTCAGTGACCTAACAAAAGCATTCAAATCATTTCTCAGCAAACAGCAACAGGACACTTTATCTAAAGTGCCACTATGTCTCGTCCTCAATAATAATATCCCTCAAAACAAGAATAATGATAAACAAACTGGTGCCATCTTCAACAACCTAACAATCCCATTTGACTTAGTCCACCAACTTAAACTATTAATGGAAGTACTCCACTGTTGTCTTTCTTACTTACTTGGATTGTCTGAAAATCCGCTTCTCAAACAGAAACTGCTCCATGAAAATATGCGATTCTTTCTCACATTCAGAACAAATGACACTGACATCATACAAGGCTCGGTCCTATGGCCATTAGTATTTGCCATCTTTATAAATACCTTTACTATCCCACAACCAAGATCCAAGCCATTTTTATGCTGATATCAGGCTTATGTGATCAAGTGGCAGGCCTGCTGAAAATGTCAAAGACAAACTCTTCCCCTTACTTTGCTATGCTGTACTTCTGGTTTAATGCCCCTAGACCCTCCCAAGACTTAAGAAAAACTGAAACAATGCTTTTTGGTTCAGCTAAATGTTTGTGCCCTGTTATAAGCACTTCAGCTCTGTCCTCAGCAGAAGGAGGGCTCCTTCCATCTGTAAGCCACTTTAAGTACTTGCAGTTCTGGCATGAAATCTAATTTAACATTTGGAAGTCATGCTGATATGCTGTCTAATAAAATAAACAGTCTACTAGGATCCTTTAAGAGGACATCACATATCTTAATCCCTGAAGCTAGAGCTACTTTAGAATACGGCCTGCTGCTAATCATGGAAGCCATATTTTTCAAATGCAGTAAGATACAAGCCTTGTTAAATAACACTTCCAGATTCATGGTTCAGGCACCCAGCATTAAGGACCACTAGACAACCCTCAGTAATGCCACACTCTTGTAACAATTCCCCAAAGGGAATGCAACCCCACACGCTCCTTGATCTTCTTCAAAATCCTTTTCCTGGGCATTGTTTTCCTTCAGTTCAACATAATTAAACCATTACACATAATCTAAGCACCTTCTTGTCAAATCCTGTTACTTTGCTTTTTCCGTCTGGGACCCAGAAGCATGGAATTCTCTTCCAATATCCATCAGGCATAAACCTATTTATCAACAGCTCATATCCATGACACAGATTTTATTGTAACAAATACTGTGGGCTTGTGCCAATCATTACTTACAAGAACTGCTGTTATGTGTTATGTATTTACTGCACTGAGGTAAGATGATGTCCTGACTGACCATTGAGCACTGCCCAAGTAATACTGCATATCTTTATTTTATAGTTATGTCTTTTTCTTTCTGTGTGTCACATAATGTAATGTTATCACTTTACTGTCTGCAAGTATTTAATTTTGTAATAAGGCCGTAAATGAAAAAAGATCTGTGGGTCCAACCTACTAACCTTAAAATAATAAATACAAATAAATAAGGACACAGAATTGCATTTTTATGTTGGCATAACCGGAAAGGACCTTGGTTCCCATGATTTGCAGTCAGTCTCCAGTTTCTCAGCCCACATGGTGCAAGCCTATGTATTGGTGCCTGCAGGATTATCATAGGATCATAGGAGGTTACTAGGCTAATGGCCCTAGGGCCCTTACACTCCTAGCCAAGTACAACCCCTGTTCCCAAAAATATCAAGGCATTAAGTGGAACTAAGTCAACAACTACTGCCCCTGTCTAAGAGGGACACAGATGAAACTCCCGAGGTGAATTTGCAGTTTCCCATCCAATCATTCTTAACATCTCCATTTCACTTGTGTCATCTGCTTTGTTCCTTTGCTTTATGAGTCCTTTCTTAACTTTCACCATGGTAACCCCACTTAAGAAGGTGCAGTAACTTTGTACTGAAACAAATCAAGTTCCAATTTTTCTAGTAGTATTAGCAGATGTGCTTAGATTTTATTTCTAACCGGGACAAAAGACACACGTTGAGTTAGGAAACAACTTTCTTTAAGATGCATAACTTATGAAAGACAACCGAGATGCTTGTCAGCAGGAGGCTTTCTGGCAGTATTACATGTGTACAAAGCCTTACAAAAGAAAGCTCTAATCACCAGCATACTGGTATAGTAGGATTCATTTGCAGATTTAACACCAGGAGGTTCCATATAAATGCATTTTTCCTTAAGGGTTCTGATAGTATTTGTGCTATTGTTAAACAGGACTTCAAAGTGCCACATAGAAAAGATGCAAAAATCTAAACTGCATTCATATTATTGGAAAGTAAACTCAGTCCCAATTTAAATTTATACTGGTGCATCCACATTCCATTCACTGCAAATTTAAATGATTGTTTTAACTGCATTTGAAGTCATCTCATTCACACATGCCAGTGTTTCACATCACAAGAAAAATAACACGTTTCAGATGGCTCTGGCCTTTTAACAGCCTGTCTTGCCATTTACAGCTAAAGAAAGAAGTATAACATCTGTACCATCAAAAAAAAAAAAATCAGCAAGTGAACTGTGACAGTTCATCCCCTGATTGTAATATGTAGTGTATAGATTATTTGGTATGGCACACCACCATGCCCTTTGACCATTGCTTTGTTACTTCTGCCTTGGTACATGAACTAGAGGTAGTTCCAGTATAACATTTATAATTTGCAAATATCTTTGGCCACATTACACTTTGCTTATAGTATTTAATAAAATACTTTTATTTCATATCAGCATATTTCTCTGCCTGTTTATTCTTTTAATTTACTTTCTTTATTGCAGTTACATTTCTTATTATGTTAAGCACATTAAGGATATTAACTCACAGGGGCATTGTTTATTTTATTATTGTTTACTGGCACAGTAGTTTATGGGATCATATGACGGTAATCCCATTCAGCATGAATATAACTAATACCATTAGAATCACATCTGATCACATCAGAGTGCTTAGCAACATATTCAACGTCTACTAAAGGGATAGTGCTGGTCCCCTTCAGAAGCACTTTTTATCTGAAAATGTATTGTTGATACCCGAGGTGGAATCATGCAAAACAATCAGTAACACACATGGAAATCACTGGGAACTAAAAAAAAGGAATACTTGGAAGGGATCCACAGCAGGCAGACTGATGCACTGCCACCATTTTGCTTCTTCTGTCTTCTCCATTTGATCCAAGTAAAACAAATAAGCTCATTTTCTTTAGCATTCTATTTCAGCAGTTTATTTAACTTGGTAAGTATCATTTTTGTCATATTCTGAAAAATATAAAATGTACATATCATATATTACTCAGATGAAATGGCTCTGTCTGAATCTTGGTCCGTGTTTGTTTATTTTATTTATTTTTACTTGACTAGAACACATCTCAATGGATGCATTTTAGGCTTGACCCAGGAGCTTGTGTTCTCCTAACAGTAATATTTACTGCTTAGTAAATTCCCATTTGTATGCCCCAAGATGAGGAACTATGGCATGTGTAGTATGACTTATAATTAAGCATAAACACCAGGTGACTATTATTCATTCCAGGTGACAGTTGGTGCCATTCCCTCAGCCCCAGTGCTTATTAACTGCATATATGTAACAGTGCTACTAAAATGACTCTACATCACCCCCAAGTGGCAGACTTCATATCCTTACTGGAGACCTACTTTACATAGAACCCTGTAGTTCAGGCAGAGTCCCAAAATCATCCCTCAGTAACTCTTGTACAACCAGCTCCTCTTCTTAGAGGGAAGGATATGACTTTTAGTGGTACTTAAACATAATTCCAAATACTCATTTGCAAACTAGAATTGCATCAGCAATATCATAAGGTAAAACATAATCCCAAATTTTGTCCAGCTGTGTTCTAGGTGTGGTCTTGTTAATACCTGAAACATGATCTGTCCCTAGATTGGATTTGATAATAAAAGCAAGTTGTGTGTGTGTGTGTGTGTGTGTGTGTGTGTGTGTGTGTGTGTGTGTGTGTGTGTGTGTGTGTGTGTGTGTGCGTGCGTGTGTGTGCACACGTGTATGTATTTTTGTGTAAATAGATATACATAGAGTAAAATGATGATTGGATGGGAGATAGGAAATTCATTCACCCCGGGGATCACTTCTGTGGCTCTGCTCGACAGTGGCACAGGAAAATAATTTTCTTGGGTGGCAAAAGCCAGGGTACCTTTGGCTAGGCTTATATAGGCCCTAGGGCCAATAGCCTAGTACCTACCTATGAAACTATGAACCTATAAGAGATGTCTAATAGAAAGTCAGTGTTTGCATCTTTCAGTAACTGTTATACTTCTGTAGGAGAAGTCTGACAGAAAATCAGAAAGCAAGCCAGTGATCACAGTTTTATTCTTCTACTTCAAGGGCCTATCTTACTATTTTTTGTTTGTTTATGAATTTATTTATTTATTTATTTATATTTGTTTACCAAGGTAGTTCACTGATCAATACTGGCCAATTTCAGGCTCAGTCCAGGTGAAACACAAAATATTTCACACGTAAAAAAAGCAGCAAACAGTATATGTACATTATAATAAACAAGTAGAGTGTAACATAAAATATTTACATTGGTTTCTAAAGTGGGTCGACCTTCAATATTTCTGTGAGAGGAAATGGAGATGTGGAAAAGAGAGAAGAATAGTGTGTTGATATGTTCTCTGCAGAAACAGGAGCATTTGTCTTGGATGAAGAGCTGTTTCATCCAGGCCAAATGCTCTTGCTTGGATGAAGAGGCAATTTTTGAGTTGTATTCTGAATTTGGAGTAAGTGTTGATTTCCTTTAGCCTGAAAGGGTGAGCTTGTCAAAGAGTAGGTACATGATAAGAGAATGCATGTGCATTGCTGTGGAGTTTGGCTCCAGGGTAATGAGAGTTGTTGCTTCTGAGTAGTCGTGTATTTGGAGATTTTATTCATGATGTCTAGCTGCAAGGGTAGTAAATATCTTGAGCTGGAGTAGAATGCAGAGTCAGGATCTTCACAGTAGATTAGATCTTAATTTTTTGGTTAGTTGTTTGGCTTCTTCTAGGATGATAGCACAATGGTATTCACTGAGGGATGTCCTTGTAATAAATCAGCAGATGCTGTTGGTGATTGTCTTGAGTGTGGTGTTTTTTTTGGGAGGTGGATGTGAAAATGAGTTGTCCATACTCTACCTGAGAGAGAGAAGAACTCCTTTGCCAATGGCTGCTCTGGCTGGTTGAGGTAGAAAAGGAGAGATTTTTTGGCACAGAAGAGGAGGGAGATTATTTTTGCTCTCACTCTGTCTATGTGGAAGTGAAAGTAGAGAAATCTATTTATTTGTTTATTTATTTACTGCATTTGTTTACAGGAGTTCTACAACTAGGCCATTCAAGACTCCTTTTTCAGAGGATGTTCAGGGTGAAAACCTCCATAACAAAGAACCAAAGATGTTTATATATTGTATCATAGCTGAGCTAGCATAATTAGGCAAAATATGTGCCTTACCTAGTTACATACTGTACATGCAGACATACATAGATACAAAATAAACACATAACAAACACATTGTATGAAGAGATAAGTATTTACAAATCAGTCACTAAATGCCAAAAGCAATTTTCGATATTTGATGGTTCCAAAGTAGTAGTACTTTGTTCTATTAAGATAAATGGGGAGGATCCATTTGTGCAGGACATGAACATGAAACTCAGATAAGAGGGAGATGAATAGAATAGTCACAAATGATAGTAAGAAGGAGAGAGGAATATGTAAACATGCATTGTAGCTAGGATGGTAGTCAGTCAGCCAGATGGGATTGAGCATTCACAGAATCTAGCAGTGAAGAGATAGGCATGGAGATTTCTTTTAAAGCTAAGTTTATTTTTATATTTCCTTAAGCTGGATGGGTATGATATTCCATATCTTGGAGCAGGAATTGGAGTATAGAGCATCCCCATATGAGCTCTGGAATTTAGATCGTTGAGCCAGGGATTTGTTTTTGGAGTGGCAAGTTCTGCCCAGATTATACCACTGTAGCTGGGTATTCAGGGAAGGGCATTTACCTGGATGATAATGTATGGAATAAGCAGCTATTGGCTGAAGGAATTTAAGATAGTTTGGAAATTCCATCCAATTTACTTTTGAGAGTGTACACACTGATAGGATCTGTTAGGTAAATCAGCAGTGAATTTGGCAATTTTATTGTACCATTGTTCAAGTTTTCCTAGGAGGCAGTTGTGCACATTATTAAAGGTAGGGGCAGCACATAAGAGGTTGGTAAGGGGTATGTGCAGTATATTTACAACTAGACCAGTGAGAAATGTATTGGCTCTGCACAGAGCTCCAAGCCTTTGGTGAGTTTCCTTTATGACATTACTTATATGAATATCAAACTTAAATGTATCATAAGTACTAGGCTAGCTGCCCTTGTGGGCCATTTTAGGTCTAGACAATTTCCCATTTTGTACTATCTCATTTGGTTAGAGGTTGGCCTTACCCACCCATGGTCAATAATTATATATTACCCCTAATGAGAATAACTGTGATCATAGCATAGATAATCTGAAGAGACCCATGCATGGGATAAAGCATTTACAAGCTGCCTCTTTCCATTATTAGTACGAGGAGCAGTCCTGGGATAAAATTTCTGTTTCCCATCCATAGATCAAAGTTACACTTGAAAATGGACAGGGATGAATTTTGTTTTATGTGGATGGGGAATCTGTTCCACAGCAGTGGTATCCTCTGTGAGATATATCTGTCACTCCAAACCATTCTGTTGATATTGCAGAAGACGTTTAAATCCTTAGACTGAGTATTTTTAATACAATTTGACTTACTGATATGCAGTAAATCCATCAGTAATGGGTCAGAGGATGTCTTGTATGCCAGACACAGGTTACCTCTTAGCAGTCTGTAGGGTACTGAGTATAGTGACAGGGCTTTGAGTAGATCCACATATGACATCTTTAGGCCTTGTATCCTTTTAGTAAGGTATCTCTATGGCACTCCAGTTGTTGCATGTGTCTGGACAGATACATGCCAAATGGGGTCATTATATTCCATGACTGGGCTAATGAGGGCTAAGTGAAGGGGGACAATGACATCCCTAGTTCTAGACACAATCCCTTTATGACAATCATCAGCTGTTACAACAAGTAGCTTGGTACTAGAAATTTGGTCAAGTTTAATATTTTGAGTAATGGAAATAGTGAAGCTATTTGAGGTTTGGGAATTTGTTTTAGAGAGGAAGAGCATCCGTTTAATTTTCTTTAAGCATTAAGTGTAATGTGAACATTCTCTATCTTCTGTTCTACTGCTGAGTAAGATTCCTGAGTAATGGACTGTAGCTGTGCCAAGGAAGATGTGGGACAGATGACTGTAGCATTATCTGCATATTGAATCATTCTGGATGGAGATGTGACAGTGGAAAGCTTATTTGTGAATACGTTCAATAGCAACGGTCCAAAATGGAACCTTAGGAGACACTTATATGGACTGGGAGGGAGGAAGGAGGAACAACTGTTTTATCATCTTACTGTCCAAAAAAATGGCCAATACTAGTTTGTCAGCATTACGATGTTGACTGACATCATCTAGAAATGACAGCAGAGCAATACTGGTGCTACGGTGGGGATGGAAACCATGTTGGGTAGGTGAGATAAGATAATTGTTGAGTAGATACTGGAGGATTTGTGAGTACATGCAACACGCTAGGATGTTTGAGAGAGGAGGAAGCATAGCTATGGATCAGTAGTTAATTTGGTCAGAAAAGTTTCTTTCCTTTTGTAGTGGTGTGATCTTAGATTGTTTCCATATTGCAGGAATATACAGTTCAGTAATGGACCTCTTTATAAGGATGGAGACTAGAAAAGTTAAGGTCTCATCTGCTCCGTTGTTGTATTGCTTGCAGATGACTTAAATCTAAGAAGGAGTTTTTTGATGAACGGAGTAGGAATGTTTTTTTAGTGTAAAGGTGTTTGAGGTGGATTTTCAGGATGGTCATAGCGTGGTTGAGAACCTGTAGATTTACTTAATGTGGTTGCTGTGCTGATGAAGTGAGAGTTAAAGAGGTGTGCTATGGTGCTATCAGCATCATTTAGCATAGGACTACTTTGAGATTTTCTGCCTGGGTGAAGGAGTTTATTGACAGCATGCCAGAAAGTGTTTTGAATTACTCTGGAAACTGTTCTAAATGTTTACACACTGATTCTTTTTGACCTTTTTTATAAGAGTTTTTTCTTGGATCTATAGAGAGTGTAAGGTTTAATAGTTTGGAAGGGTTTTGTTATTCTGCCATATTTTCCAAGTTTTGTCCCTAAGTCTCATTACTTCATTAATGGTGTGTTTAGTGATGAATGTAGATCTCATATAGAACCTTTCCTGTATTCCTGCAACAGCAGGCTTAAGGTAATCATTTTAGTATACTGTTTTGTTTATATAATCGCACTGTTTTATTTACCTAAGTGTATTATTTATTGTAATATCCATTTATTTATTGAACTGTATTGCCTGGGTATTAACTTATCTAACTGATTCTTACTGGTTCCATTGATTTTTTTTTCTGCTGTATTTTCTACATTTAGTCTAGCCTTTTAACTGGATCCATTATTTTTTCTGTTATACCTTAGTACACTCGGTCTAAAATAGTATGCTGTATTATCTTTTTGGCTGTTTCTGCTTCCTTACTTGTTATAGTTGTTTACTTATTTTTGCTATTTTTTTGTTTGTTTGTTTTACCTTAGTTGTCTACCAAATGTGACAGTATTGCCCTCATTTTGTATTTAATTTGAGCCCATTTTTAGTGCATAAGTTATTTATGAGTGCATGTTCTTGCTGAAGGTTTAGAGTATCAGAGGGGAACTTGACAACAATTCCCAGTTCACAGTTGTCTACAAACTTAGCTAGCCAGAGGTACTGGTTTCTGATCAGGAGATCAGGAAAATAGATGTACAAAAAAAAAAACAGGGTCCCAACACTGACCCCTGGAGGACATCACTAGTCACGTTCATACTTTCTGATGAGGCACCTGCCACTAGCCTGTGTGGGTTTATTTTATAACCATTTTGCTATTCACCTTACCACATAGGGCTCTGTTTTAAGGTGTTAAGCTTACTTTCAATGCCAACATGAAGTATGGTGTTAAACACTTTGGCCAGGTAAAGATACATCATGTGAACAGTATGACCACTGCCAGTGGCCTGTATAACATCCTCAAAGAAGTTAACCAAGTTCATTAGGCAGGATTTTCCTTCACAAAGCCAAACTGCTAAGGGTCAAGTTTAATGAGATTTTGATATAGTTTATTAGGTCAGTTATAACAGGTTCATAGGTTCATAGGTAGGTACTAGGCTTTTAGCCCTAGGGCCTATATAAGCCTAACCAAAAAGGTACCCTGGCTTTCGCCACCGAAGAAAATTATTTTCCCTGTGCTCCTGTCAAGCAAAGCCACAGAAGTGATCCCTGGGGTGAATTTCATATTTCCCATCCAATCATCAAGATTTTTCTTGGAGTACTAATGAGGAGCTTTGTTTGATATAACTAGGTAGTCTGTTCCAGAGTATGGGAAGTCTCTGGGACAGGAATCTATCCCTCCAGCATGTTCTGTTTATTGTGGTGACAAGGTTTAGCTCCCTAGAGCGTGTAGCTCGGAGGGATTGGGATTTCGTTAAGTCGAGCATGTCCAACAGCTATGGGTTTGACATAGCTTTGTATGTTAGGCAGAGATCACCTCTAAGTAGTAGTAGTGGTAGTAGTAATATATTCCATGGCTTTGCAAATCAGACTTGTAAGGCTGGTTGGTCTGTAATTCCCAGGGTTGGTGGTAGGGCTTGCATTGTAGAGTGGCATCACCATGGCTGTGCACAAAACTTTATAGAGACAAAATTAGTAGATAAACTTAGTTTAAAGAGTGGCTCTGCTACAGCATGCTTAGTACTGTTTAGTAAACAACTAGGTATATTGTCAGACCTCAAAAGAAATATTTTAGGTCTTAGAAAGCACTTTCAGTGCATGTTCCTTTGTGATAACAAGGAGTTTAAGTGAATCAGTGATATCTGGACTTAGGTAAAAAGTTTCTGAGGTAAAATTAGTACTACATTTGCTTGCTAACATGTTGACAATCTGTTTTGGGTCAGAATAGTTGGTACTGTTTTGAACTGGTTCAGAGCAATGTCAAATTCTAACAATGCTGAAGAAGAATTTATAATGTACCTAGCTTTAGTAGATCTAATAGCATTTTTCAAGGTTTTAGTTACATTTCTGATAAAATTCTTGATATCATTTTTTTTATCTGCTGTATAATTTAATCAGTTTTCAAGTTTATTTATGCTGGAGGGCCACCAATGAGGCTTGTTTTTAATTTCCCATTATATTTGTTCTGTTTGGGATTGCTAGCTCTATACATTTATCTAAATGGACACTGAACTCATTCATGAAACTATGTGCTGTGTTATTGTCAGAGCTGATGCTGCTCTGAGTACATTTTGATGTGTCATCATAGAATTTGATGAGATAATTACATTTGAGAGCCTTGAATTCCAAGATGCATGCAGGTACTTTGGAGATTTTAAAGGTGAAAGTCACTAGTTTACCATCTGACTTAACTGGGGAAGGGAATATCATAGGGGATTATGCGTGAAGAAACCATATGGATGAGGACCAAATGGAGAATATTAATGGATTTGTTAACTATCTGATCTGGGGAGTTTTTTTTATGAAATCTAAGAACTTATTGATATAATATTTTACAGGTAGTTTAGTACATTTATCTTGCATGATAATTAGGTGACATGCAGAGCATCCTGTAACAGGCTGTAATCTCATAGTTTGTCCTGTTTAGGGTGATCTAGATTTCTATGTGTTCCATTCATAGGTCTCTGGGAATCTGACTGGAGGTGATATGGGCCTTAACAAATATGGAGCCACTACCAAAACAGCCATTGGGCCTGAAAGCATGGAAGTTGCAAAACCCAGGTGTGGAGGTTGTCCTTTCTTTACATTTAAATCATGTCTCAGTAATTAAACAGATGTGTTCCATATGCAAGAGAATTTCAAGATTAGGCAGTTTATTGTTGAGATTTCTAGCACTGAGCAGAGCCAACTTAATACTCTGAGAAATCAAATCAGCTGTGAAACCACTAGAGCAAACCTTCAATCCAATGGACACACCTTACTAGATCTTGTAATAACTAATAATCCTATATAGATATCTAACCTCAGTCTACATGCACCCTCATTCAGTGATCTCTGTCCCATAACTTTCTTAGTAAATATAATCTAACATTAAAATATAAGCTGAAACTTATCACCTTCAATGACAAAATCATTCAGAATATCACTAATCTTAAAAAAAACACCTTGCTGCCCTTGATTGGTCTCACTTTATTGCTATGAAAGATCCCAGTGAAGTAGCTAACAACATTACCAATACTCTTCTGCACTTGCAAAACAAATTCTTTCCCCTAGACAAAAGCTACTTTGACCTCACAAAATTATCAGGTATCTAATGACTCAAATACCTCCTAAAATTATGTGCTGAAGCATGGCACAATTAGAAATGCAATCCCACCAAGATTCCCAAGCCAAACATACCTCACTAGACAACCTACCCAAGCAATCCATCTGCAGATGCAAAAACATCAACTACCAAAACAAGCAAATCTCACTTTTAGCCAAACCTAAAAGATTTTGGAGATAAATCATTCTGTTGACTGGTTTAAAAGTGCAACACAACTTCCCTCCCCCGAACCCCACTAACACCACCATATCCAAACATTTATGGACTGATTTCCTCAAAGAGTTCAACAATCTGCCACAAATCAACAATGTAAACATACCAACCCCCACAGCCATTCCCCTCACCCCCTTTACAGACCTCTATTCCACTTCAAAACGATTAGAACCAAGGAGACTGAAACACAATTGGACCAGTTACAAATGGATACTCCCTCAGGCTCAGATAATCTAGCCCCTTGGTTCATTCACCTTTGTAAGGACTTTTTCCTTTGTCACCCACCCTCTCACTAACATATTGTATACAACCTGTCCTTAACTAATATGATTGTGCCTCAGATATGGAAAACAGAAATAGTCACTCCTATTCCAAAACTACCCAAGCCAACTACTACTTCACAATTCCGGCCTGTCTCAATACTTCCCACTTTAGATAAAATACTAGAAAAAATATATACAACTAAACTGCTGCTTATTTACATCAATACTATCTTCTATGAAGGAAGCAACATGGATTTTGGTCTGGACACAGCACCATAACAACCCTCCACCCCCTCACAGATAACATCCTCTGCAAAATTAACAAAGGCAACCTAACAGCAGCCAACTTTACTGACCTCACAAAAGCCTTTGATCTAATTGACCACAACTTACAATTTGACAAATTAACTGAAATAGGCGTTAGTGATGACGCAAAACCTTGGCTTGTCGATTTCCTCATCAATACATCCTTCAAAGTGAAAATAGGAACCACCACCTCTGAAACAGCTCTTCTTATGAAAGGAGTCCCCCAGGGCTCCACTTTAGCCCCTTTGCTCTTTTCCATATTTTATTTATTTATTTTATTTTATTTTTTATTTTATTTTACATTTGTTGACCGGGCTAGTCCAGCTGGATAATTTCCATTTTCAGTGGAGGCCCGGGGAGAAAAGCTCCACAATTAAAACAAGGTTAAACATTTAAGCAACAATGCATACATTTTAGTGTAGTAGAAAATACAGTGAAAAAAACAGGTAAAAAACAAATAGCCTAAGCTATATATTCATATTTTTTTTTTTTTTAGAACAGTACAGTAATTTAGTCATTTGAAATAGCAGGGAAAGATAGTGATTTTACGTTGGGAGGTATGGCTGAAGAGCCAAGAAGTCATTTAGTCTGAATTGATACAGGAGCAGAGCCAGAAGTTGTTAAGATGTCTTAGAAGTTGTTTTTGAAAAGTTGAAAGGAGTCTAGTGAGGTAATGTGTGGGGCGAGGTTATTCCATATTTTCCCTATGAAGTTTGAAAATAGACAGTTACCTGCTGAATTTGTAATTCTAGTTGTGGTGACTTGTATCTTTTCGTCAGATCGCAACTGTTTCAAGTTTTTGTAGGGAGTAAGGAGGTTACTGAGAGCTGGTGTTTTTGTTGGTTGATAAAGAATGTTATGTGTAATTAAGAGTTGTTGATAGATAAGCTTGTTAGGTAGTTCTAACCATTGTAATTGTTTTAAGTTATTACAGTGGTGAGTTCTGTACTGGGATGCTGTGGCAAAACGGGCTATATTATGATAGGATGTAGTTAGTTTTTCAGGTTACCTTTAGAGAGATTGGTGTAAATAGAGGAAGCATACAGTAGGGTGGAGATAAGATGTGATTGAGCTAAGGTGGTCCGTGCTTCTGGAGTAAGGAAGGGTTTTATTCTGTACAGTGAACCTATCTTTTATTTACTGCTTTTATAGTGTTATTGATATGACAATCATAGTTAAGATTATTATCAATAGTAACACCAAGCAGTTTGGTAGTAGAGTCTGGGGAGATAAGAGAATTGTCAGCTGCAGTAATAGTAAAATTTAGTTGAGGAGATTTGTGGGTAGGTGAGAATAGTAATAGTTTTGTTTTCTTGGAGTTGAGAAGCAGACATCTTTTGAGAACCATTGTTCAACGGTTCAAAAGGAAGATTGTGTGAGTGACTGGAGTTCAGATTGGTGGGACCTGTACAGATGATGGTAGAATCATCTGCATATTGTATGCAGGTAGTGTTATGGATAGATGATTGAAGATCATTAATAAAGATAGAGAATAAGAGTGGGCCTAATATTGATCCTTGAGGTACTCCTAAGGAGATAGGTAGTAGAGCAGATAGAGAATTTTTCCAGAGTACTGCTTGTTGTCGGTTTTCAAGGTAGGATGAGAACCACGTTAAGGAGGAAAAATCCAAAGGCAAGTGAGTTTAGTATGTGTAGGAGAAGTTTATGGTTGACCATGTCGAAGGCTTTTGACAGGTCTAGGAAAAGAGAAGCAGTTAGTTTGTTATTATTACTGTTACAGTTTATTGTGTTAGTAAAGGAAAGTAGTGCAGTGGTCGTACTATGTGAGGGTCTAAATCCATGTTGAGTGTTTGCTAGTAGGTTATTTTGAAGGAGATGGTTAAGTAGTTGTTTGTGTATACATTTTTCCATGATTTTAGCTAGTGGAGATAATAGTGCTATTGGGCAGTTAGAGAGGTCAGTGGATTTGCCTCCTTTATGTAAGGGTATGATGTGTGATATCTTCCAGATTGCTGGAAAATCACTTTCTTTTATGGATCTGTTTATTAGGATCGAAACAGGGTAGGCTATAGCTTTGCTGCTACCTGAAGGAATTCAGCAGGAAGCTTATCTGCTGAGGGGTAGTGGGTTTAAGTTTTGTAAGAGAGATTGTATGTAGGAGGTGGGTATGGGTTGAAGTTGAAGGGAAGGAATGACGTTGTTGGTGTTACTTAAGATCAGTTGGGAAGCATCAGGGATAAATGGCTTGCTAGTGTTTGTATGGAAGTAGTAAAGAAGCTATTGAAGTTATTGGCTATTAAAGAGGGATTATCAGGGTCTAGATTCTGTGGGTAGGTGTTACTATTTTACCTGGGGTAAGTAGATAATTGATAGTAGACCAGAACCTTTTGGTTCTTTTTGTGGATTGCTGAAGTTCTACATAGTAGTTCTTTTGTCTGAAATAATAGCATTTTTGGTTTTGTTTCTCAGCTCTCTAAAGGTTTGATAGTCTGTTGGGTTTCTAGAGGAGCCATTTCTTCCAAGATTTATTTTAAGCCTGATCTTTTGTTTAGTATTAGAGGTAAGCCAGGGTGCTGTTCTGGTCTTTATTCTAATGGTACGACTTGGGGCATGGTGGTTTAGGATTGTAAGGAATGCTGAGTTGAAATATTCTATGGCTTTGTTGAGAGAGAGGTGCTTTAGAGGGGTCCAATTGTATTGTGAGAGTTCTGTTTGAAATCTTTGGGGATTAAATTGTTTCTTTGAATATAGTGTTCTATGTGAGGTAGGTAAGTTTTGATGAGTTTTAGCTCTAATGACATATGTGAGGGAGTGATCGCTAAGGTCATCAGGAAGGATGCCAGTTTTGTAGCTTTGTGAGGGGAGTTTGTAAGAACCCAGTCTAAGGTGGTTTCTTTTTGCTTGTTTTATTTATTCTAGTGGCACTATCAATTAGTTGTTTGAAACCAAAAGGTTTAAATGGGAAGTAGGGTTAGCATTGTTACAAGATTTCCAGTCAATGTTAAAGTCTCCAAGAAGTAGTGTTTCTTGGGGAGGTAATTTGAGAGTTGTTCAAGAAGTTGTTCTAATGTGGGGATATTATTTCCTGGAGGCAGATAAGCACAAATGATGTTTATTGATTTAGTAGTATTAATTTGAACTCTAGAGCAGATTATTTCGACATTATTGTTTTGGGTAAGAGCAAGGTCAAGAAGAGTAAGCTTCAGGTTAGATTTATATAGGATAGCTACTCCACCTCCTTTCTTGGAGGTGCGATCAAGTCTAACAATGTTATATCCAGGTGGGGTAATTTCAATATCTTTAATAGATGGTTTTAGCCAGGTTTCTGATAAGCATAGAATGTCAAAGTTGTGTACTTCTAGTAGGGCTGTATTTGACTAACTTTATTACAGATACTGATATTTAGGTGGGCCAAGGATAGTATGTTTGTAGTTATAGTTGATGGAGGAAGGAGAGCTTTATATGGTGACTGTGTGTTTCAGTAGTTGTAGGTTGAGGGCCTGGATTGGGGTGTATGTCACCGTCCTGAAGTAGATGGAGTAGTAGACCATAGTTTTTGGATATGTGTTTTAGAGATGTGTCAAATACTTTCTTTGATTTAGTTTTTAGTAGTTTACAATGAAATAGTCTATGGTATTTGGGAAGTAGATATATGGTTTGTGATGAGGTAGGTAAATAGGATGAAGGTAGGTATGTTGTAGGTGTACTAGTATGTTTTGAGGGAAGTGAGAGAGAAATAGTTAAGGAGTGTTCATAGGAGGTTAAGAAGTAGGTAGTAATGAGAAGGAATAATAGTAAGAAGGTGATAGGTAGTTTAAGTTGTGAGTGGAGGATAGTTGTAGACATGATAAGATAGTTGTATGTGAAGTAGGGTTTCCTGATATGTTGTAGAGGGGTGTGTGGTGGGAGTAGGGGGTAGAGTGGAAGGGGCTGTAATGGTATAGGACTTTAGTGAGATGGTGGGTTGGTTAAAGTGGTATGTAGGTGTGACTAAGTGAAGGAAGTTACACAATCTGTGAGACTGTGAATTGGATAGGATAGCAGTAGTAGGAGGTGTGGCTTGCAGAAATATAAATGTAGGACCCCTGGGGGTGGGTGGGATATGGGGGTAGGGTGGGGAGCGGAGCGGGGCACACAAAGTAGACCAGTGGAGAGTGGAAACAGTATCAGGGAAGGAAGGTGGAATCAGGCAAGAGAAAGTATCCTCGTGGGAGAGGATGAGACAGATAGGTAAAGAAGGAATAGGATTAGTATAAGGAGGGAGAATAAAAGTGTAAGGCAGAAGTCAGTACTAATATCCCAAATAGGGATGAGAAAAGTATAACATCTAGTGGACAAAGTAGTAGTGCAGTAAGCAAACAAGGGAGCTACCAGGCGTGGAGCTGTACTAGAAGGGGGAGAGAGGATAGCCTATGTGGCCATCCGAGGAGACTGTGAGGGGAAATGAAGGAGTAAGGAGGGTAGCTGCTGGCTGCTTAGCTAGTGGCAGTCTGAAAGTTTAGCAGGAACATTTAGTTAAAACGTAATATAGCATGACTAGGTAGACGATTTCTTTTTTCTGGTGGTAGAGGGTGGTAGAAGAAGACAATGTCCTGACCAAGTCCAAGGGTATTCTGTGGGGAACACCCTAATAGTGAAATTAAAGGGATACAACCCAGGCAAAGACACAGGGTCATGGAGGGGATAGCTGTTAGAGGAGGAGAGAGGACAAAAGATAATGTTAGAGTACAATATTAACATACAGGGTTACAATTCAGAGTCAAAATGCAATAAAAGACAGGTTATGCAACTGGTAAGCAAAGCAACGTTACACATAGTTGATATAACTCTTTAGGATGTACATATTAATGGTGAAAAGTACATTTCAAATAAATAACTGTATAGCTAATAATATATAGAGCCTAGTGTTACAGCAAATCACCACACACACCAGAGTAATGCATTGAACGCATTCACGTTAACATAAACAATTCAATTGAAACACTTTCCAGTCTCTTTAGGAGGTGTAGATGGTGTAAATAGCAAGTCATAACACGGAACGCAATTGCGTATACAGAAATATGATATGTGAAAGCAATAGGTGTGAGGACTAGGATAGGAGCAGTCCCAATGTAAGGCAAACCTAATAACTAAATGCATTCACTTCTAAGTTAGCAACAAAGTCAAGAGCAGTCACTTTAAAAGCTAGCCAAACTATCTAAAATTATTCACGTTTGCACAGCCCGTAAGTACTCATAGGTTGGAACAGCACAGCATACAAAACCAGCATTTGCGTGAGATGTAAAGGGTTCCTATACCAGCTTAAGCAGTATCGGTATCAGTATCAGAGGGGTCCCACTTATGTAGCGCTACCTGAAAGCTAAACGCATTCGCGTATTGGCTGACAATATTTATTAAAAAACTCCCATCTGATCATCCTCAGATATCTATAGTCCTTTATGTAAATGACACGGTCATCTACAGGTCAAACAAATTCCATTCAGCTACAAGTTTTCCTCCAAACCTTCAGCCAGTGGCTAATAGGCCAGAAACTTATACACAATCCCTCAAAAATACTATTTGGAACCAAACAAAAACAGCCAAAGCACCCAGCTTCCTTAATGTTAAAATGTTAACAATATCACCATAGAAATTATCACATCCTTCAAATACCTTGTCATTTGGTTAGACCTATCTCTTACCTTTTAACTACACAATCAAAACACGTGCAAAAAGATCAATACACCATTGTTCTGGGCAAACAGGCTATCAGCTCTTCTGTCCAAGCCAGCCAAAGCTGCCATAGGCAAAGGCATACACTTAGCTAAACTCAAATATAGACTACCCATTAGAGCTTCAGCCTCAGACAAAAATGCCACCACCTTACAAATCATCTCCAATAAAATCTGTTGGTTCATTATTAACTCCTCTAATAATGAACCCCACTGCCTAACTCTTGTCAAAGCTAAATGGCTCTCAGTACATTTGAGAGCCAACCTCCTACTAGGATCACTTATTCAAAAAACCCTTACTCCTAAGACATTGTCCCCTCTCATTCACAAACTTTTCACCAAAACCCCCTCATATAATCTGAGGGATACCACTCAGTCTCAGCCCTAGTAACTCCAAAAAGTAAACTCTATTGCACGGACCATGCATTCTCCATCCTAGCACGTAAGCTATGGGACTCCATTCCTCTCTCAGTCAGAGACTTTCAAAATAACTCTGACTTCAGACAACAGCTCAGGGAACACCTCTTCTCCCAAGCAAAGGGAAGCTGCACTCACTCAGGTCAAGGAACCATGCAGTTATCTCTCACACCCCTTTGTCCCTGTTTCATCCTTCCCTATCTCATCTTGTCATCCCCTTTACTTTCTGCCTGTAATACATCCTACTTCCCACTTCTCTTTGCATCTCTCTCACACGTCTGTTTTCTACACCTCCTCCCTCTGCATGCCTCACACACATTTTCTCTGTCTTCTCCCCAAAGTATCCTTTCTTGCAGCTATTCTTGCTTGTCTCTTCTAATGCCTTCATATTTCTCTATATAATGATATGCTACCATGCGTGCTGCATAAGCCATCTCAGTCATTATGGATACATCTTATCCATAAAGTTTTTCTAAGCATAGTTCCATTTTTCCATCCATGTTATGGCATTAACTGCTTCTTTAACTAAATGTTAAGCATATTCTTGTATTTGTAAATATGTGTATATCTAAATATATATATATATATATATATATATATATATATATATATATATGGGTCTGGTTCATTTCGCCGAAAGCACATTTCACTGAAACTTATGTCAGCAAGACCAAATCGCCAAAAGCACAAATCACCGAAAACTCATTTCACCGAATTTCATTTCACTGAAAATAGTAGTGGCAGTGTATATGCCCTTTTCCCCACTGTAGTGTGATCCTGGAGTTAAAATATATAGTTGGGGTGTGTGTTGGGGGCACAGCCCCCCATATTGGGGGGTGTGGAGGGCATAGCCCCTTCACCTAGTTATGCCCCCACCTAGTTTGATTAAAAAGTACTTACCCTCTTAACAGAAACTGCATAGTATTGTTAGATATTATGAATATAAGGCTGAAATTAATTCTGTTTTTAATATGCTGAAAGAAAAAGATTGCTTAAATGCAGAAACAGAGTTTAGTAATATGTAATCAGCAGCCATAATAAATGACCATGGCTTGGAAAATAAGGAACCTGCTGAATGGACGTTTTTCCCTTACAGACTTAAAAACAGGATGTATGCAAGAGCAAAAATGCAAAATCTGCTTTTAAAGAATGGACAATGACACTGTGGCAATGTGTTTCCTCAAAAATATGTTTTTCTGCATGGAAAACAGGACATGTTTATCAGCATTGGCACAAGAACAGATGTTATTATACAAAGATCCAATCAGAATACAGGATGTTCACACTGTCAGAAAAGCTGGTCTCATAAAATTCAGCAAAAATGTGACAAGACATTGTTAAACAAAGAAGCTGAAAAATAATATTAAGTCAGCAGTTTGCGTCAGCATCTGCAACAATTAGTACTGTTTCTACAGGATGAGCAATTCTCCAAAATAGAATACCAAGAGGACTAAAATTGTATATAAAGAGCTGTATGAATCTAGTTATGTTAGAGGTATGGTAGGGACTCATTTGTCCTGAGGTAAATGTTATATCTCTCACATCATCTGTACTATATGAGAAGTAAAGTTGGAACAGTACTTTAAGCTGCAACGTTAGTCCATTTCGTTTATTATAAAAAGTTATTTGTTGCTGCTCTAAAGTTGATGCTGCAAAGTATATTCTCTCATCAGTGTATATTCTGCAAGTTTCTGTGTGCAACAGACTGTGAATGAAAATATAACCAGACTTTGAATTTTAGCAGAATCCAGCCAGCAAGACTGAGTGTCTTAAGAAGACTTCAAATCCATCACAGCAATCAGTAAGCTCCATATAATTTTTCAAGTATAATTCAGAATAAGGAAATCATACTCTTGCAATGTAGTAAGAGTTCAAGGTGAACTATGGCAGTAACATAGCCGGTTGTGAGAAGGTATGATTTAAGGTGTTGTTTTAAAGTGGGAGCGCAGGTTTGTAGCCTGACGTCAGGAGGAAGGCTATTCCAGGTTTTAGCAATTTCAATGGGGAAGAGATTCACCAGAGCTGTATTTACATGGAATTTTTTAAATCAGAGCTTTGTTTGTGGAACGTAATTGCCTATTTGATTTATGGAAGTATAGTAGGCCAGTTAGGGCAGGGGTTTTCTCTGGGTAGTAGAGTATTTGGTATGCCAGATTGAGTTGATGGTATCTTAAAAGTTGGGGAATTCAAGCCAGTGTAAAGTAAGCAAGGACTTGCAGTGATGGGAATGAACTTTGGTGTTGGTTGCAAATCTGGCTATTTTGTTGTAACATGTGGAAAGTTTATTAATACAAATAAATATTAAATGAATGAATGAATTAATTAATTAATTAATATGACCCAGTTATGGGGCAACAAAGGCTATAACCTGTATGTGGACATTTTGAAACATAAGGTGCAACCATCATTTGCAAAGCAAGTTGAAGTGCTGTACATCTTACCCTCTACAGACACATTCTGGACCCCCCTGGAATGATACCAGCTATTCAACCAACTGGGGTCAGTGATTAGTATGTGGTCCAAGAGTACATGGATTCTTTACAACTTTAGTAAATTCAAACCATATGAAGTTTAGCATCAATAAATCATATGTAATCTGTGTTAACTCTATGCTATGGCTAACTTGTTTCTGAAGTAAGAGGAGGTAATACAAAACTTGAGTATGAAAATTGGAAGTAGATTCTGTTTTGGTCCAAACCTTATGGAGGTTATTAGAAGGATATTATTTTATTTAGGTCCAATGTTAGTAGGGACAGCGGGTAGACTTAATCCCTATTTATAAGGCAATTATTAGACCACTTATAGAATATGGTGCCTCTATTTGTGTGCATAATTAATTTGCAGATGTATAGACTTGAAAGAGTACAAAAGCATTTTACTAGAAGCATAAGTGGGATGAGGGGTTTGAATTATAAAAGCAGGTTGGAGGCATTGTCTCTTTATACTATTATGTACATGATGGTCAGGGATGATTTGATAATTATCCATTTACATAATGAAATATCTGTGGCAAGTGTGGGAATATTTAAGAAGAATCATTTACTTGTGACTAGAAATAATTTTTTTAGTTGATACAAGGATAAGTAGACCTAATGTCTGGAAGAACTCATTTTATACTTGAAGGTGGTAGAATTTCATTCCTTTGAAAATAGGAAAACTTGATTCTGATACTTCCTTTAAGTAAAGCCTAGATAGTTAGCTGGTTATTAGAGCATTTGACCCAGGGGTTATGGTGGCAAGCTTAATGAAGGCCTCTCTAGGCACTAAGCTGGTACAGAGAACATTGAATAGTGAAGCCAATTATCTTTTCTTTTTATATCATTCTTGGAGAAAGAAAGGTTTCACTCAGGACTAGTACTTATTGCCTGTATTTGCGCATACATGGAGAGCTTCAATATGTCTCTCTGCATATCCCTCCTGGTTTTATGCCCCATGTCATTCACTCCTACATTGACCACCACCATGTCATAGTCATATTTGTCAGGTGAAAGGGTCTTTAGAGCTCTTGTGATGTCAGAGATCCTGGCACCTGAAAGATACCTCACTGTTACCCTATCTTTGTTCATCCTAATGAGTGTAGAATATAGAGTAACCAATTACAAAAGCATTTTTATTAGTAGAATAGTACAGAGTAATAGATTGGAAGTGATTAGATTCTTGGTAGCTCTTTGCTATAAATGTGTATGAAAGAGATGAATTTTTGGATTTACACTGAGATCTAGTCTTTGTTTCCCTAGGAGACTTTGGTAAAGATTCTTTACAGCCTCAGCATAACAGATTTTAATGTGATTCTGCTCAGATTCTAGTGGAATAGTGGAAGTGTGCACTGCTTACAGTCCATTTTTTTAATGAGAGAGAAGCCTCCAGATTAGGTGAATATTTGTACCTCTCACAAACAAAATTGTGCTGAGTAAGAGTTTGTTATCTGTGAGCATAAGACACTCACTACACTGCTGGGGGATACAAAGTGTTAAGGTGACTGGCAGTGACAAAGGGAAACAAGCGGGCTGACCTTCCATTCTTGTCCAGTGATTTGAAGAATTTAGTTAAAAAGTACACATAATAAATTAGAGTTCTATATAAGTTAGCTTATGGAGGGCACTAAGTGGGTTATCTTTTGGAGAGATACACTGACTAACACAGAATAAATATATGTAAATAAATGAGATGATTTACGTTAGAAATCCACCTCTAAGTTATTTAAAGAAGTAAAGCGTAAAAAAAAGATTAGATTCATGGAAACGTCTTGGATTGCACTGTTCAGTGCAAACAATTTGCACTTATTGGCTAAGATGTATCTATGAGATTATGGGTGGTATTTCCCAGAATTGGGCAGCACAGATGTCTAGACAATCATCTTAGTGGGCAGTGCGACTTAGCACAAAGATAGGGCAGATGTCAGCACTTTAAGTTTCACTAGTAACAGAGAATGTTAGTGTAAGGGGAAACCCACATACTGAAGGGTCCTGGGGGTACAGCTCCCTGAAAAAAAAAACAGTTTTAAATTAATTACTTTAATTATTTCTCATGGCTGACAGATTAGGCAGCGTGGCAATGTGATTGGTCAGCTGTGTTCTGGTAATTTCAGTAGTGGCAAACTGAAATAGATACACAGATAGCATAGAGGACACAAACATTTGTCTTCTTAGTGCATCTGTAGCTATGGTTTCACTGTCTTTGGGATGAATAGCCCAAGTCTAAAGAGTTGAGTTTCTTGTACAAACCACTATTGATACAGTGACAACCAACCTTGGAGTCTCTGCCTATACTAAACAGTTACTAGGGGGATGGAAAATATAGCTCACCTTCCCAGGAGTAGAGATGGCAGTATCATGGTGTTCTCATGTACAATTAATAATATCCAGAAAGGAATCTACCAATAGAGGAACCATCCAAAAAGACTCGTCTGTTGCCCTGCAAGTTGTTTGGAGTCTTCTCTTGGGTGATACACTGAGTCAGTGAAACATTCACCTCTCTACTACCTTTAGAATCTCATAGGATCATGGGATCATAGGAAGTTACTAGGCTATTGGCCCTGAGGCCCTTACAAGCCTAGCCAAGAATTTAGCCCATATTCCAACAAGTAGATTCAGGGTACTCTCTTGATGAAGGAGAGGAAGGGGGCCTTTTTTTATCCTGCAGATCCTCTGAGATATGTTGATAGTCTGGCAGGGGCTGTGAAGCCTTATCCTTTTGGATATACTTCTGAGGCTTTTTCTAACTAAAAAGTCTGTACCCTGTTAAGATGTGCAAGTTGGTCAACCTGTGCAAGATATGATGTCTGAACTACCAGACCGGACAAAGCCAATCAGACTGGAGAAAGGTTTGGAGGTGGCTGTTGTAGATGACAGAAAGTAGCCAGGAGGGGCTATTGTTCAGTGAAAAGAATGGTTGTATGTTTGGACCTGACTGAGATAACTGAACTTCTCTATAAAACAGACACAGGGGTACACCTTGCACATTTGAACTTTTTGGAAAATGATAGGCACTAATAGGACAAATGTGTGTGGAACAGCCACCTACCTGTACAACTGATGCTGCATGGACTGACTTTGGGTAAACCAATGTAATGTAGTCTGATGATGGTGTAACCAGCACCTGTGAAGCCGACACCTGCTGAGCCAGTGACAGCTGGACCAGTATCTGAGTAACAGGTATCAGCCTATGGTCTGCATGTTGATGTCAGGTAAGGCTGATGTCAGACTAAAGAGGTTTGAAGTTTCATAAAAGATGTTTCGTCTTCCTATTAGTATCAGCTATGAATTTGTTCTAATCAATTTCCAGTGGTAAAGGAGGCTGCAGAATAGGAGGAAGAGAGGCTAAAACTGGCACTGTGGTCAGTTGAGGTGCTGGAGTAGATGCTGGTCCTGTTGATACAATGTCTCTGATCTCACTAGGTAGGTAGGTCTTGTGCTGCACCTGTTTCTCCATCAGTTTATGCAGTGTTTCAAATTTTTTTACTGGAGCAGTATGCCAGCCTGACACACTTCTCCCTGACTTGACTGGCATTCCCACATTCATTGCAATACATCTTAAAGTATATATTTTTCTGATGTGGACACTAAGAAGATGATGCAGAGGGGGGGATCCTGCTCAGGTTTCTGGGTTTTTCTATAGCATCAAAATATTTTGCATTGTATTTTATTGATGACTCTTTGTAGCATTATTGAACCTTCTGCAGGCAGTGCATTTTTGGATGCCCCAGAGGGACACAAACCAATTAAATGCTTTCAGTATTTGCAAGAAGAATTTTTTTGCCACAGGAGCACTATTTACGTGAAGCTGTGACTGATAAGAGTATCAAGCCCCACACAAGACACGGGATAGATAAATGATCTGCCCAGTAAGATAGGCGAAAGAAACAGGAGAAACCCATTAGAAACACAATAAAAAAGCAGATATGCGATGACCAAAAAGGTGTCAAAAAGAAACACTTTACCCAGCAGAAAATTCTTGTCCCTAGAAATAGCACGCAATCATAAGTGTGTGACCAGATTCTTTGATAAGAAAAAAAAGTGTAATATTCTGCCATAGAAGGTCATTACAACAGTGTGTGTGTGTGTGTGTGTGTGTGTGTGTGTGTGTGTGTGTGTGTGTGTGTGTGTGTGTGTGTGTGTGTGTGTGTGTGTGTCTAAGGGGGTATGCAACTTAGGAATGTTTTGTGTGCTGTTGTGCACCTGTTGTGTCAGTCCTGTTTACTGATACTGATTCTGACAAAATAAATAAATAATGGGCCCATGAATCCTTAAAACAAACTATAACACAGAGAAAATGCAAGGATTCTACTTTATCTTCTCCTATACATCTTAAGCATAGACAGTATGGCAATCAGTTTGTATTCTCAAAAAAATAATACAGTTCTTTAAAAATGTGTTATGTGCTCATTTTGCAAGATTAGAATCCCCTAACTGTATGGTTCTTCTCTCCTTTCTCAGGGAGACAGGATCCTTCCACAGGAGATGTAGTGGTAAATGCCACTGAAGCAGTAGTGTCACATTCTACCCCCTCTGCTCACAGCTTAAAAGTCCAAAGTATGCAGGCTGTGCTCTGAGTTGTTAGGTACAATTTCACATGTCCATATAACTGGTGTAGTAGTATGGTAAAAGATTCTCCCCTTGCTGTCTGTCAGGGCACAGCATGGGCACAGTACTAGCTGGTAGGGCATGTGAAGGCAAAACAAAAAGGTACTTGGGATGGCCTTAGGTGAAATGATGCCCTAGCTGAAGGAATCTGTGGTGCCTTCCCTCTGCCCACTACTCTTCCCATCCCCGTGCACATACCTCTGTGTGCCACATTTCCACCGTCCTAGCCCATCCACAACATCTAGATTTCTTTTTCAAAATTTTTCCAACATTTTGTCTTATTCTGTAGCTTTTTCCTCCATCCTTTCAAAACACTATAACTGGCCAAGACTGCACTGTAATAACTGTGGAGGAAATAAATGGATTAAGCTGGGGATTTAGGGGCCTAAAGGCTCACAGAATCCATTGGGTTTCTAGATGCTTTGATGTACATTTTAGACTTTTTTTAACAAACTTCTTGTACAAAGATGGTGTAAACAAGAACCATGACTAAGGAAAAAAAAATCAGACTTTACTGTTCAACATTTATTTTTCCTGCATCAATTCAACACAGCCTGACAATGTAACAACTATGGAATAAATAGTTGAATTAAGCCACAGTCACCATAAATCATGAGGTTATAGATGCTCTGAGGTGTATTAGAGAGATCTTTTCAACCTTTTGATCCAATGCTGACCTGAAAAAAAAAAAAAAAAAGAGTAAGGAAGATATTTGGTCTTAATTTTTCTGTCAGTAAAGAAGTAAGCTATGTCTTAGAAATTATCAGTTTACACAAAGCTGAGAAGACACACATCATATTTGGGAATAGTGCCTGCCTTCCTACCCCCCCCCCCCCGTAAAAAATACAAATAGTCACTTTCTGTGTATCACTTTGATGTGAGATTGGAATGAAAGTCAAGACACAAACTGTCAGTTATATATTTCAAATGACTGCTAACAAACATATCTATCTATATATATATATATATATATATATATATATATGTGTGTGTTCATAGGTTCATAGGTTAGGTTCATACTAGGCTATCTGCCCTAGGGCATTTATAAGCCTAGCCAGAATGTGTTTGGCTTTCGCCACCCATTTTAAATTTATTTTGCTATGCCCTTTTTCGAGGTTAGTATACTGTGCCTCTGTCTAACAGTGACACAGTAGTGATACCTGGGGTAAACCTACGATCTCCCATCCACTCATCAAGATTCCTCTTGAAGAGAGTCAATGAGGGACTCTGCCTAACCTGGACTGGGATTTTATTCCAGAGTGAAGGGAGCCTCTGGGTTATGAATCTGTCCCTCCAGCATGTCCTATTCATTTCAGTGCTGAGGTTCAAGATCGCGTAGCTGGATGGGATTTGGATTTTCTGAGGTGCAGCATGTCCATTAATTCTGGGTTGGACATGGCTTTATATGTCAGGCACAGATCGCCTCTGAACAGGCAGTATGCCACTGAGTAGAGCTGGAGTCTCTTTAACCAGGCAGCATATGGCATCTGTTTGAGCCCTTTGATCCTCTTGGTGAGGTACTTTTGGAGTCTTTCCAGTTGCTGCAGGTGTTTGGTAAGGTACATCCCAAAAGGGGCATTGTACTCAATTATGGGCCTGATGAGGGATGAGTAAGGAGGCACGATGACCTCCCCTGATCTAGATGTGAATCCCTTCATGATTAGGTGGGCTATATAAAATGTTTTTCTAACCACTTTGGCCACGTGGTTGTCAAATGAGAGATTGCTATCAACTTGGGTCCCCAGGTCCCTAATTACTTCTTCTGTACTTAATGGATTACCACCTATGTGGTAATTTGTGGGCACTTTGTTTTTGCCAGAGGGAATGACTATACACTTTTTGGCATTTAGCTTGAGGCCATGGCTCTGGCACCAGTTGTCTGTTTCTATGAGGCCCTTTTGGAGGATGCTTGTGTCGGCTGGAGAGTCGATTATGGCTCCCAGTTTGCAGTCATCTGCGAACTTGGTCAGCCACAGTCCTTCCGTGTTGGCCTGTACCTCCGAGAAATATATACCGAACAAGAGAGGTCCCAGGACTGAGCCTTGTGGGACACCACTTGTAACTGGTTTGGAGTCTGACATGGCTCCAGCAATTCTAACCATGTGGGTTCTGTCCTTAGCCAGTTTGCAATCCATCTAGTGACATAGGGTTTATATTTAAGCTGGTGAGCTTATCTATAATGCCCGAGTGGGGTATTGTATCGAAGGCTTTTGCAAGGTCCAGGTAGGCTGTGTGGACCACCTTCCCCTCGTCAATGGCCTTGGTGACTGTTTCAAAGAAATCAACCAGGTTTAAGAGGCAGGATCTGCCCTTAACAAAGCCGGACTGGGTAGGATCCAGTGTCTGTAAGTCCCCAATATCTTTATTTATGAGGTCCATGATGATCCTTTCCATAGCTTTACAGACCAAGCAAGTCAGGCTTATGGGGCGATAGTTTCCAGGATCCAGTGTGTGTGTGTGTGTGTGTGTGTGTGTGTGTGTGTGTGTGTGTGTGTGTGTGTGTGTGTGTGTGTGTGTGTGTGCATATATATATATATATATATATATATATATATATATATATATATATATATATATATATATAAAAAAACGGCTAACTATGGTGTGTGCGAGTGTGCATTAGTCGAACCTGACATATTCGAATTCACAGTTAGCAAAGGGGACAATGCCAAACCCCGAATGATCGATTAGAAAATTTCGACAAATGCATATGAATCGACCATGTGACATATGACGTATTCTCAAACGTATATCCGTAATTCACGCAATTGGTACAATATCTATATGGTGCTGTGCTTTACGCAAGGTGTATATATCTGTGTTAGATGGTGTTCAACTGTAATTGTAGGTGAAGAAGTACGAGTAGAGTCACAGTTAACAGGCATGTCACGGTATGCTTTCTCACTTGTACATTACTTCAAACTTATAGTACAGAGTAGTATACGAAATAGTAAACAAACCAGTTTTATTGTCTTTAATTCCTGTTGTAGTTTGAAGAGTGCTGTGAATGAGGACATCGAATTCAGGCCAGGAACAATTGGAAATGTGTACGAGACAGTATGTAGTCAAAAGGGTAAACAACTGCTCTGTGTAGAAAGCTATCAGTATATGCAGGAAAAAAAATGAGAACCGTACGTACGTACTGGTGCTGCATTAAAAAGCTAACAGAAAAATGTAGGGGTAGGTGTATTACAGATCACACAGGAGAAGGATACAAACTGGTAAAGAGCACAGCACATTACCATGGCCCTGACAGTCTTAAAAGTGATGTATATAAGGTCAGGTATACTATTAAAAGGAGAGTCGCAGTATCTATTGAAGCTCCTTGCAAAGTTGTCAGAGATCCTATCAGAAACTCAAACTGAGGTTGTTAATGCATTGCCTAATACATCTGCATTGAAGCAGTCAGTGAACCGCATAAGACAGCAAAAGCGTAAATCTATGTTCAGTGACATGGTTACTTTATCCCAGTTAACTGCAGAGCATTTCAATATAAAGAACGGCACATGTATTGTTGAGCATAGTGGTGACAGTAGTTCGTTTGGTAATTGTGTTGTGATAACTACAGAGAATAACCTGCAATGGCTGTGCATATCTGAGTGTATTTTAGTAGATGGGACATTCCCCATCAGTACAACGGAATGCAAACAAATATATACTATACATTGCAAAATTCAGGACGCTGAAGTAGGCAGGGTAATTCCTGTGATATATGGTATACTACCTTCAAAAGATGAGGAGTGCTATAATGTATTTTGGGATGTTGTGCTCAGTTTATGTGTGAAGTTTGACCTAATGCTACAGCCAAAGATGGTGTTGAGCGATTTTGAAAAGGGTGCGGTTAATGCAATTAAATCACATTTCAGCAACAGCGTCGCTAAGGGCTGCTGGTTCCATCTATGCCAAATTATTTGGCTTCAGATACAGAAACTACATCTGGCATCCTTGTATGGCACTAACACCTCCTTTTCCATGTTGTGTAAACAGATTCCAGCATTGGCATTCATTAATCCTGAATTCGTAGCTGAGACACTCAATGAAATTGAAGCTGATATGCCCGAGAATGCTAAATTATTATGTACATTCTTCCGAGAGAACTACATCTCAGGCAGGCCACGTAGATATGGTATGCGATGTAATACTATAGAGCGGTTACCCCTGTTATTTGAAATCCCATTCTGGAACCAATGGGATACATGCACAGTAGGTTATCCCCGAAGCCAGAATGCTGTCGAGGGATGGCATCACCGTTTACATAGTCTGCTTGGGAAACCTAGCTTGCATTTGATGGATTTGTTACACAGTATCGAGTTGGAACAGAACAGGGTGGAGGATATAAAGGGTAGGATGTTATGCATGCCATCATCTCCTAAGAGACGGAGACTTTTAGATAAAGAAGCGTATTTCGATAGGCTACTAGCTCGGAGAGATGACATGACAACTAGAGGTTTTTTGCATTTGGTGGCACAACACTGTTCTTTTTGAGTTGGCTAACTGCCTTCATACACTTATTTTGATATGATTTATGGAATGCATTTGCTTGGGTGACGACCGTGTGGTGTTGATTATGACTGGGACTGCACGTTGGTGTATAGCAATGAAAAAATGTTAAACTAATTGGTAAGAACATATCTGCAGCTGTTTACTATAATACCACTCGCAGGCATTACTGTAAAACTTGTGAGGAATCACATATGTACGATTCCTTCTCTGTGGCAAACTTGTGGTGGTTTACTGTAGTCATGGAAATGACATGAAGATCGTGTTACGGCAGCTGCAGTGTCTGGATTGACGAATGTCAAAACATCGAATCCACAATCGTCTATATCATTTTCGACATTATGCATGTTTGCTACAGCCAATTTCGGTGTTCTTTTTCAATCATGATACTATTCGATTCAACTACATTCATCATTCCCATAGTAAACCCTTAGAAAGCTGTTAGAATAGAGGGAATTGTGTTACTATTCATTTTCTGATGGATGTGAAGTCTGAAACTCAAATGCATGCCATTATTCACTGACTTCAATCCAAAGTGATTTGCCAGAAAAACACAAATTTTATGAAGAACAGACCAAAATATATGGCAAAAATCTGGACAGTTGATTGGTATGAAGCTACTGCAGGCTCAAAACCATCCACCTCCAAAACCATTCAATATGCTTATAGAGTTCTATATTTATAATGAAGCTTAAATCCTCTACATTGTATATTTAAGCAGCAATGATTTATACATTTGTGTAAACATTTAATGTTTTACTTATTTACTACCATCCATTGGCTATGTTTTGGACATGCAATCTTTGTCAAATGCCTTAATGGTAGTATTTTTTTCTTTTTCTTTATATTCCTAAGTTAATTTCTTACTTTTTATTATCTCTACCATTATGGCCAAGATAATGGCTGAAATGGGTCACTGGATCAGTTCACTCACTGGATTAATAAAGTATATGTGGGAAGTATAGAGGTGGGTATAAAATCAAAGGTGGATATGGGATTGCCCCAGTCTGATAGCTGAGAGGTTAAGGCACAGGATTGCCAACTGGTAGACTTGAGTTCAAAACCTGTTTGGGGGCATTACTGAGCACCAGCAGAAGAAAAACCTGGCTACTTTTGTAATCTATGCCATGAAAACTTTATGGGGACTCACCATCAGTTGATTTCGACTCAGAGCAATTACTTGCTTGCTTGGAAAGGTGTTGTTTGTTTTGCAAAGAGGTTTTATTAGTGTGGTTTTCTAGATTTTATGAAATATTTTTCCACAACGAGAGCTTAAAGATATATTTTAGTGAGATATGTACTCAAAGCATGTTTTAATAAAACATGTGTTAGTTTGTAAGAACTTGGGGGAGTTGTCATCAGGATCTTGTTAATTGCCTGTTCTGTCTCTCTTGGCCTTGATGTGTTTCAAGTGATATAGTAACAAAACATATAGTGGGCTTCTTTCTTGTGTTTTGTCATTTAAGGATCTGGGAGGGAGCAGCTGGGTAAATTTGAGAAGAATGTCCTCTGGAGATAGACAGTTATTTGATGTAAGGTAGGAATTATTTTGGGGAATTATTATTCTTCCTTCCAATTATTTGGTTAACCTGGGCTCAGAATGTTTTAGGTTGGTTATAGTGGTTTTGGAAGTGGGTAGTTTTGAGACTGCTTATATACTTTTTTGGATAGGTTTCTAAAATGAACAAATCTTTCTCTGCTTTCTGCAGTGTTGCTTTCTTTCCAGAATTCCAAGATTCATCTTTTATTTTGAGTGGAGCTTAAATTATTTTGTTAGCATTCTGCTCTGGTGTGTTTTTATACTGAAAAGTATAGATATTTAACTTAATGGTAGTTCCTAGATAAAAGGTGTAATAAAATAGGGTTACCTTTATTATACCGTGCTTCATCATAGCTCTCACTATATCATGTACAGTTGGTCACAGAATGCAATATATAATAAGCAGATAAGCTGAACCTAAAGCAAAACAGAATCAATAAAATACCATATATGGTTTACTATTATAATTTTGATTTAAGTTAAAATTGAAATACCGTGTACATTGTGCTAAGATGAAAATCTGGAATACCTGCTATACTGAAAAGAACATATTTGATATTCAGTGTTGGTATTTGAGTTCCTTGTTTTCAATTTTAGTTTTAGAAATACAATCCATAAATGTTTTACTAAGTTTTCAAAACTGGGAAGTATGCTGAGAAGTCACTTATGCTTTTTTGCTATTGCTGTAACCCTTTAAGTGAATGTACAGTAGTAGTGAACATTGTGACACTCATGGAATGTTCCAATTTAAAGCATTAGTAATAAAATATTTTTAATGAAGTAATGATTTTTTTAAATAATTATTTATTACCACTTCAAATTGAAATAAGTATAGAATTAATCAAATCACCCATGTGTTTTAAGTATTAGTTCTGTGGAGCTTTCATGCAAGTGTAGAGTGAAGGCACAGTAAGCATGCCTATGAGAGAAGAGAAGTGTTTCCTATGTATTCATATAAAAGCAAGGTTTCATATTAAGTGATGACAGAAACGGTTTTATCTAATAATTCTATTGACATGTAATGGTATTACTTTGGTGGATGACAGCCTGTGCATTCATGCATAATACACATTATGTGAATAAGTAATATACCTTTGAATTATCTGTGAAATAAGTAAGGATTCACATGCATGCATGACCTTGAGTACATTGTTAAGGTACCCGTTCTACAAGTGCATGCGATAAGTACTAGTGAATTCAGGAATGTAGGACACCTTGACTGTATTTCCCTTTTTAGATAAGCAAGTGCTGATTATGCACAGAACTGTGAATGATGATTACTTAGAAAGTTGAGTAACAATTCTTTGTTACTTTCCCATTTGCATTTGCTCACAGTTATCAATTTAAATTAGCTTACAGTACACACTTACTATTTAAAACGAACAGTGAAGAGTCACACACTCCACAAAATCTCTAAGATTGAAAGTATGTATCTTCTCAAGTAATCTCAGAAAATAAAATTGCCTTCATTATCAAGTAGTTTTTGGTGTTTAGGTGAAGTTGGAATGCAAGCATGTATCCTGTGTCACACATCGTTAACATAGTTTTGTTCTACTTACTTAGTACCTAGCAAGTCAGCTAAACAAATTTTCTTACCAAAAGTGTTCTTAGATGCCTGTGCATGCCTGAATTTTGTGAATGAGGGTAACCTATTCTACATATATCTGAGTGGTTCCAAAAGTTAATATCAAACAGTGGTACAAGTCTTTCTGCATTAGCATTCCTTGTTCCATATCTAGGAGGTTGACCACTAATATAGTTACCATAAAAAAATCATAAAAAGTTTGTGAATTCTCGGGCATGCCATTCATTAATGTCATAAAAGTTTCAACTACATACTCAACATTCAAAAAAAACAAAGCTGGTTACTGTTTACATAGCAATGCAAACTTAAGAGTCAGTGCTAAATAGTGTGGCAAGGGATAGTTTTTTGAAATTTTCCCCAAATAATTTGACAAAAATGTAACCAACAACCCTTTGTTGGACAATAGTGCAAGTGTTGCCTGATGCTATTTACAAAACCTTTCTCAAAGTCACTAAAGACAACAGACGGGCACAAAACATTAGACAATGATTCATATAACTCACAAATTGCATTCCAGAATGTTTCATAAATACTTTCTAATTTTAAAGGCAATAGACCATACACAAGTGGAACCAGTTTGCACTCACTTTTATTGCCAATGACACCATGTATCATATAACCTTGCTCACATTGCTGTGCTAGTAGAGGAAATAGTCCATCTGCAAGAACGTAAGATGACTGACATATTGTCATCAGTTGTAGTTACTACAAAATGACCATCAGAAGCAGCATCACAGCAGTGTTTCACAATAAATGATACACTCTTTCATGGTATATTGTCAGCTGAAAGTGCATGCAAGTCATTCAGTACTGTTGATGACACTTCATACTTACTTCTTCTTACTTCAGAGCACTGGAATTAGGCATCTGTGCAACTACCTCACTAGAAGTACTAGCTAGCAATTCACGCACAGTGTTGAAAAGCTCTTTGGTGGATTGCACCTCCCTTTTTCTAAGCTTATCTTTCAGTACAACAACTTCTTTGCATAAAGAATTAGGGATGTGATGCTGACATACCATCTTGCTAAGTTTCTGATCACTTATGTCATCTTCTGTTACACATCTACCACAACATTTGTAAACCCTTTCAAACAGCAACACAAGTACTTCCTTGTATCCTTCTGTTTCTCCAGGTGGTACATGTAACCATCCACTGACAAAAACATTTTACCTTTTTGTGATGGAATTATATCATAGCACTGACCAACAACTCCAGCAGCAATTCTTTTCTCATAAGATGTCATAACAAACAAAAAAGCAAATGCTGCAACTACTGCAGCAATTATGCCTTAACTATAGTGATTGTATGTTACATTAATGTTTATTTCCTTTCAGCAGTCAAATTTTCAAAAAGCTGTTGATAAAATGTGTGCTGTCACTTTAAATTTAAAGAAAACTGGGTCAGTCACACCACAATTGTATGCAATGCAGTTATGTAAATTCTATAGACATCCAAAAGTACTTCTGCTGATTAAACAAACACACATTGCTATGAACTTTAACTACAAACCAGTAAGACATGACATAAAGCTATATAATAAGTAATAACTGCATTTAACTCAGATTTGCTAAATGTGCTACATAAGTCAGAAAAACAAATACAAAGTAACTCAAAAAACAAACCTAGGCACTAAGGAAAAGAGCAGCCATAACCAACTATCAGATATAAAAACAAACCTAAATGGTTATGAGCGCTTTCATTCTCGTTAATATCAAGAACTTCATCAGAATACTATGTAAAAACAAATAATCACATTTAAATAAAATGTCTCATGATGTCTCAAATTGTATACCAATCAAAATCAGCAATCAATTAGAAACATTTTTTTAAACTTAAAGAAAACACTTATATGTAAATACAAAACTACAAAATGAGTTAAATGCATTTATTTTTCAAAAGACTTTTTACTGAAATACAGTCAATGATGCCTGGAAAATGATCTGCTGTAAAACAACTGCCATTTTAACTCTATAAATTCTAAGTATACATTAAACTGCAATACAGTTATATTTTTGTCCATTTTTTCTATGACTAAAAATTGGAATTTTCTAAAATCCCTGCAAATCTGGGCATATATAACCAAATTGTTGGTGTTGTCTTTTTTCTTCATACCTAGTACATGTTCTTTGATTCTGTCTATCAATCTTCTTGTGGTTTTATCTACATAAAAACAGTCACAATTGGAAGAATAGACAAGATAAACTAGTCCATCATTTTGACAATTACACCAATCTTTGGCTACCAAAACACAATTGATGTGTTTGAAATAAAAGCTACCTACAGTTAAAATGTGCCTATAGTACGAACAGTCCTCACAAGCATAAGTGCCATGATCTTAACGGG